>NC_133658.1:544927851-545227851 GCF_037893015.1 Macrotis lagotis
GATCAAACTTTCTGTTCAGCTCTGGTCATTTCAAAAGGAATATCTGAAATTCCCCTGTTTCATTCTTCCCCTGGAAGAGGATGTTCCGTTTGGCTGGGTAGTTGATTCTTGGTTGCATTCTAAGCTCTTTTGCCTTTCTGGAATATTATATTCCAAGCCCTACAAGCCCTTAATGTGGATGCTGGTAAATCCTGTGTAATCCTGATTGTAGTGCCATGATATCTGAATTGTGTCTTTCTGGCTGCTTGTAATATTTTCTCTTTGACTTGAGAGTTCTGGAACTTGGCTATAATATTCCTGGAGGTTGTTTTTTTTTCTTTTTGGATCTCTTACCAGAGGAGATCAGTGGATTATCTCAATTTCTATTTTACCCTCCGCTTCCAGGCAATTTTCCTGTAGAAATTCTTTAAAAATGAGGTCAAGGCTCTTTTCCTGCTCCCAATAAATTTCAAATTATCTCTTCCAGATTTGTGTTTTCCAGATCAGTTGTTTTTTCAATGAGATATTTCACATTTTCTTCTATTTTTTCATCCTTTTGGTATTGAATTATTGTGTCTTGATTTCCCACAAAGTCATCCGCTTCCTTTAGCTCCATTCTACATTTGAAGGATTTGTTTTGTCAGAGAGCTTTCTTATCTCCTTTTCCATCTGGCCAATTCTGCTTTTTAAAGCATTCCTCTCCTCATTAACTTTTTGAACTGTTTTATCCATTTGACCTAAACTGGCTTTTAATATGCTATTTTCTTCAGCATTTTTTTTGGATATTCTTGGCTAAACAGCTGACTTCATTTTCATGTTTTTCCTGCATCTTTCTCATTTATCTTCCCAATTTTCCTTCTACTTCCCTTACTTAATTTTCAAAATCTTTTTTGAGCTCTATCATAGCCTGAGTCCAACTTCTATATTTCTTGAATTCTTTAGATACAGAAGCTTGGACTTTCTCATCTTCTTAGTGTGTGCTTTGGTCCTCCATGGGACCAAAGTAATTGTCTATGGTCAGTTTCCTTTTTATTTTCTGTTTATTCATTTCCCTAGCCTATGCCTGGTTTGAGGGCGCTTCCTGAGCTTTTGAGTATTATTGGGACACTCCCACAAGGATCTCAGTTCCTTCAAGGTCTTATGGGAGGCTCTGACTGCTCTCCTGGTCTGTGAATGACCACAAGCTCACCCCTCTGTCCGGGGTTATGAGGAAGGTCCCTGCTCTATGGGGTCCCAGACTTTGACCAGGGACTGAATATTGTCAAAGCCCCAGAGATCTATCCTAGGGACAGAGGAGAGACTTCAACAGTCTCCCTCCACCCCCTTACCTTCCGTGGGCTGAGTGCTCAGGGTGCAACTGCCGGGTGGCTCCTGCTGAGTGGCTCCACAGGCCTGCTTCCATTTCCTGGGGTCTGGACTGCCCTGATGACCATGGCCAGACTGAGGAGGGCCACACTGGCCTGGGCTTTGTGCTCACTCTGGCAGAGGTCCCTCTACTGATCTTCCAAATCATGCTTGGTGCTCCCTGGGGTGGCAGGTCCAGAAACTGCAGCCGTGGGTCCCAGGGACCCAGATGCCCTGGAGCTGTTCCCAGAATGCTGAAGTTCCTTCACTTTCCCTGCACTGTTGCCCCTCTAACCCCATGGAACAGAGCCTTCTCAATATTTTCCAGAATACCTTGGGCTAAGAAAATTGTCTCACAGGATCTTTCTGTGGGTTCTGTCCCTCAAAAATTTAGTTAGTGTCATAATTATAAGATTTTTGAAATATTTTGGTGAGAACTTCTAAGAAAGGCTGTTCTCCTGCCACCATCTTGGCTCTATTCTACATACATAGATCTATACAAAGTAAATATAAGGTGACTTGGTAAAGAGGTCATACATATAAACACAGACACACACACAGATAGAAAACATATACAGAATTAAATACAAGAAGCATTAATAACTGAAAATTTATCCATGACCTATCCATGAGACTGCTATCTAATGGGATGTAACTGGCTTTAACCCCACTTGGGAGAAAGACTCTAATCACTCTCAGGAATTTTGACTCTATTCAATAGAATATACTGAACTAGAAGGGACAGACACTCAGAATTTTCTATGACATAGATAGAATGATCTAAAAAAATACACTACCTCACTAAAAAGGGGGACAGGAAAGAGACAGGAGGAGGGAGGGGATTGAATGGGACAAATCTCTTTACACTGAGGTACAAAAAACCTATGGTAATAGTGGGGAATAAGGGAGCAGAGGAGAAACACCTGAATCTTCTTCTTATCAGACTTGGCTTAAAGTCAACCTACACATACTCAGTTAACTTATAAAACATCTAACCTTTCAAGTATTAAAAGGGGAAAAGGGGAGGGGGGATGGAGAAAGGGAAAGGGAGTGGGGGAAATAAGGGGAAATAACAAAAGGAAGGGAAGGGAAAAGGGAAAAAGGGAAAGGGGAAAGAAAGGGGAGGGTGTGATATAGGAGGGCAAACACACTGAAGGGGGTGGCATTCAAAAACAAAATATTGGGGAATATGAATAAAAGGGGGGAAAGGGGGAAAATACAAACAGAGGGAAGATAGCACAGAGGGCAATAAAGAATTAGTAATCATAACCTTGAATGTGAATGGGATGAACTCTCCCTTAAAATATAAGCAAATAGCAGAGTGGATTAAAAACCAGAATGCTACAATATGCTGCTTACAAGAAACTCATTTGAAGCAGAGAGATACATATAGAGTAAAAGTAAAAGGTTGGAGCAAAATATATTTTGCTTCAGCTGAAGTAAAAAAAGCAGGGGTAGCAATCCTTATCTCAGACAAAGCAGCAGCAAAAATAGATAGCGTTAAAAGAGATAAGGAAGGAAACTTTATCCTCCTAAAAGGTACCATAGACAATAAAGTCATTTCAATATTGAATATATATGCACCCAGTGGGACAGCATACAAATTCTTAGAGGAGAAGCTGAAAGAATTACAGGAAGACATAGACAGCAAAACTCTACTAGTGGGAGACCTCAACCTCCCACTATCAGATCTAGATAAATCAAATCATAAAACAAACAAGAAAGAAATTAGGGAGGTAAATAGATTGTTAGAAAAATTAGATATGGTAGACTTATGGAGGAAACTGAATGGGGATACAAAGGAATATACCTTTTTCTCTGCAGTACAGGGAACTTATACAAAAATTGACCATGTCCTAGGACATAAAAACCTAATGATCAACTGCAGAAAGGCAAAAATAGTGAATACATCTTTCTCAGATCACAATGCAATAAAAGTCATATGCAACACTGGGCCAAGGAGATATAGACCCAGAGCAAATTGGAAACTGAATAACCTCATTTTAAAAAATGAGTGGACCAAAAAACAAATTATAGAAAGAATTAACCATTTTATCCTAGATAATGATAATAATGAAACAACATACCAAAACCTATGGGATTCATTCAAAGCAACTCTCAGGGGATATACTATAGCTCTAAATGCTTATATGAATAAATTGGAGAAAGAGGAAATCAATGAACTAAAAATGCAACTAAAAAAATTAGAGAAAGAACAAATCAAAAATCCCCAATCAAATACCAAATTAGAAATTCTAAAAATTAAAGGAGAAATTAATAAAATCGAAAGCAAAAAAACTATTGAATTAATAAATGAAACCAAAAGTTGGTATTATGAAAAAACTAATAAAATTGATAAACCTCTGTTCAATTTGATTAAAAAAAAGAAAGAAGAAAACCAAATTGCTAGTATTATAAATGAAAAAGGTGAACTCACCACCAATGAGGAGGAAATTAAAGTAATAATTCGAAATTATTTTGCCCAACTCTATGCCAATAAATTTGATAATCTAAGTGAAATGGATGAATATTTACAAAAATATAAGTTGCCCAGGTTAAATGAAGAAGAGATTAAATACCTAAACAACCCTATCTCAGAAAAAGAAATTCAACAAGCCATTATTGAACTCCCTAAAAAAAATCTCCAGGGCCTGATGGATTCATAAGTGAATTCTACCAAACATTTAAGGAACAATTGGTTCCAATCCTATATAAACTCTTTGGAAAAGTAGGGAAAGATGGAACTCTGCCCAACTCTTTCTATGAAACCAATACAGTACTGTTACCTAAACCAGGAAGAGTCAAAACAGAGAAAGAAAATTATAGACCTATTTCCCTGATGAATATAGATGCAAAAATCCTAAATAAAATCTTAGCAAAACGACTACAACAAGTCATCACTAGGATAATACATTATGATCAAGTAGGATGTATTCCAGGAATGCAGGGATGGTTCAATATTAGGAAAACTGTTAGTATACTCAATTATATCAACAACAAACCTATCAGAAATCATATGATCATGTGAATAGATGCTGAAAAAGCTTTTGACAAAATACAGCATCCATTCCTATTAAAAACACTAGAGAGTGTAGGAATAAATGGACAGTTCCTTAAAATAATTAGCAGTATCTATCTGAAACTATCAACAAGCATTCCATTCAATGGGGAGAGGCTAGAGGCATTCCCAATAAGATCAGGGGTCAAACAAGGGTGCCCATTATCACCACTACTATTCAATATTGTATTAGAAATGTTAGCATCAGCAATTAGAGAAGAAAAAGAAATTGAAAGAATTAGAATTGGGAAGGAAGAGACAAAACTCTCACTCTTTGCAGATGACATGATGGTCTACCTAGAGAATCCCAAGAAATCATCTAAAAAACTATTGGAAACAATTAGCAATTTTAGCAAAGTTGCCAGTTATAAAATAAACCCTCATAAATCCTCACCTTTTCTATATATGTCTAGCAAGAAACAGCAGGAAGAGCTAGAAAGAGAAATCCCATTCAAAGTAACCTCAGACAGTGTAAAATATTTGGGAGTCTATTTGCCAAGACAGACTCAGAATCTTTTGGAAAACAATTATAAAACACTTCTCACACAAATTAAATCAGATTTAAATAACTGGGCAAATATCAACTGCTCATGGATAGGGAGAGCTAATATAAGAAAAATGACAATTCTACGAAAACGAAACTATCTGTTTAGTGCCCTACCAATCAAAATTCCAAAAAATTACTTTAATGAGTTAGAAAAAACTGTAAGTAAATTCATATGGAGAAATAAAAAGTCAAGAATTGCCTGGAGCTTAATGAAAAAAATGCAAACGAAGGTGGCTTAGCACTACCTGATCTAAAATTATATTATAAATCATCAGTCATCAAAACTGTTTGGTATTGGCTAAGAAATAGAGTGGTGGACCAGTGGAATAGACTAGGTGTAAAAGCAGGAGAGGATTATAGTAATCTGCTGTTTGATAAACCCAGATAGGGTTGTTTAGGTATTTAATCTCTTCAGGCCATTGGGATAAAAACTCCCTCTTTGATAAAAACTGCTGGGATAATTGGAAGTCAATATGGAAGAAACTTAGATTAGACCAACACCTAACACCCTTTACCAAGATAAAATCCAAATGGTTACAGGACAGACATAAAAAACAATACTATAAGCAAATTAGAAGATCAAGGACTAGTCTACCTGTCAGATCTATGGAAAGGGGAACAGTTTATGACTAAGGAAGAGTTAGAGAACATCACTAAAAACCAATTAGATGATTTCAATTACATTAAATTAAAAAGCTTTTGCACAGATAAAACCAATGTAATCAAGATCAAAAGAAAAGTAGTAAATTGGGAAACAATCTTTACAACTAATGATTCTGACAAAGGACTCATTTCTAAAATATACAGAGAACTGAGTCATATTTTTAAAACAAAAAGCTATTCCCCAATTGACAAATGGTCAAAGGATGTGCAAAGGCAATTTACAGATGAGGAGATCAAAGCAATCCATAGCCATATGAAAAAATGCTCTAAATCATTAATTATTAGAGAAATGCAAATTAAAGCTTCTCTGAGGTACCACCTCACACCACTCAGATTGGCCAGTATGACCAGGAAAGACAATGATCATTGTTGGAAAGAATGTGGGAAATCTGGGTCACTATTACACTGTTAATGGAGCTGTGAACTCATCCAACCCTTTTGGAGAGCTATTTGGAACTATGCCCAAAGGGCAACAAAAATGTGCATACCCTTTGACCCAGCAATACCACTACTGGGTCTATACCCTGAAGAGATGAGGAAAAAGGGTAAAAACATTACTTGTACAAAAATATTTATAGCAGCCCTGTTTGTGGTGGCAAAGAATTGGAAATCCAGTAAATGTCTTTCAATTGGGGAATGGCTTAGCAAACTGTGGTATATGTATGTCATGGAACACTATTGTTCTATTAGAAACCAGGAGGGACAGGATTTCAGGGAAACCTGGAGGGATTTGCATGAACTGCTGCTGAGTGAGATGAGCAGAAGCAGAAAAACACTGTACACCCTAACAGCAACATGGGAGTGATGTTCAACCTAGAAGGACTTGCTCATTCCATCAGTGCAACAATTGGGAACAATTTTTGGCTGTCTGCAAAGTAGAGTACCATCTGTATCCAGATAAGGAGCTGTGGAGTTTGAACAAAGTACAAGGACTATTCCCTTTAATTTGGGAAAAAAACCCAGATATCTTATTGTCTGATCTTGTTACCTCTGAGAATTCCATTCTCTTTAAGGATATGATTTCTCTCTCATCACACCCAATTTGGATCAAGGTACAACATGGAAACAAAGTAAAGACTGATGGAGTGCTATCTGTGGGGTGGGGGTGGGGGGAGGGAAGCAAGATGGGGGGGGAAATTGTCAAACTCAAATAATATTTTTAATAAAAATTAAAAAATTAAAAAAATAAAAAAAAACAACTGAAGATTTAAATGCCTGAGAGAGTTTTGATTTTGATTCTACAGGGAGCCCTGGAGTTTATTTGACAGGGATCATGGGCAGATCTGTGGGGTAGCTAAATAGTATAGAGTATAGAGCACTTGGCCTGGATTCAGAAAGACCTGAATTCAAAAACCATTCTACTCATTAGCTATGAGACATTGGGCAAGCCACAACCTTTGTTACCACAGTTCCTCTTCTACAAAATGAGCTGAAGAAGGAAATAGAATCACAGAGTCAAACACTACTAAAAAGGCTCCAACAATGAGATAGCTCACACTGGTAGCATTCAGAATGCTCTGTATCTGTGCTGGGGTGGTACAAGACTAGCGCCCAGCAACTTATATGAAAATGTTTTAAATGATTGTACATGTATAACCTATATCAGATTCCTTACTATCTCAAGGAGAGTGACGAGGGAGGTAGGAAAGGATAGAATGTAGAATTCAAGACTTAAAAATGTTTAAAAAAATTGTTTTTACATGTAATTTGGGGGAAATAAAATATTATTTAAAAATAAAATTTAAAATAAAAAATGAAAGCCTGAACAATCCAAACAAATACTCCTTCCTTATTCTTCCTAGGATAATTTCCAGACTTCAAACTACCAGTCCTGAAGCTACTTCCAGCCATTATATGGTCTAGAATGGGAAGCCAGGAAGAAGTACAATGAAAATGACATTTCAATTTCAGACATATTGAGTTTGAAGCATTGGTTGAGAGACAGGGAACTAATGGTAAGTTGGTTGTGGAAATGTAGACATGGGGGGAAAAAAGTGATCACAGAGGCCATGAGAACAGAGAGAAATCCAGCTAACCTACTGCTTAGACCAGAGAAGAGGAAATTAAAGGGATACATGGCCATAGTCATCATTTATTTGAAGAGCTGTCATGGTGAAGAGAGATCGGACTTCTGCCTCAAAGGGCAGAATTGGGAGCAAAAGGTAAATGTTACAGAGACATTTCATCATTATGTGAAGAAAAATTTCTTAACAATTAACAACTGTTCAAAAAATAAAATTGGATGACTTCTTTCCCCTTCCTGAAGTCTTCAAGCAAAAGTTGACTTTTGTCAGGAAGAGAAAGGATTCATTCTCAAATATGGGTTAGTTTAGACAATCTCTATGTCTCTTCTGAAATTATGAGATAGGATAATACTGGGTTCAAATGTTAGCTAATAATAAAATCCATTTGTAAACTAGTAGCATTCCATAGACATAAACAAGATGCTTATACTTTGGATTTTGGACTCAGTTCATACTCAAACATGTAAGGACTTCCTTTGAGATTCCTGAGGCTTCATTTTGCCGTGTTTTGTGATTTAAATCTGATTACATTTAATCTCAGAAATTAGTGGATTAAATTTCCTTGTGGTTTCATTAGGTAGCAACTTTTTTTTTAAGTTTTTTTTTTTTGCAAGGCAAATGGGGTTAAGTGGCTTTCCCAAGGCCACACAGCTAAGTAATTATTAAGTGTCTGAGACTGGATTTGAACCCAGGTACTCCTGACTCCAGGGCCAGTGCTTTATCCACTATGCCAACTAGCCGCCCCTGTATTTAATTTCAATGTTATTTCTCATGCTTTTTCAGAAGAAAAAGTTAGCTATGTACTTATTCTGTTGACAACCTAGATTCCCCAGAAAAGATCTGTAATGAACCAGGATTTTTTGATACTTTCATTTTCAAAACATACTAGTCCTATCTGCTATGTTAAAGAAGAAAAGAAAAAAGAAGAAACAGAAAAAAGAAGAAAGAAACAAAACATCTTATTTCTTTGCCTAAATAAAAGTTGCTACCTAACCAAACCACAAGGAAATTCAGTCCACTGACTTTCTGGGATTAAACGCAATCAGATTTAAATCACTCACAAGTGAGCACAGCAGCCCACTTTAACATCTTGTTCCCTAAGCATCAATTGTGAGCTGTTGAAACACGGGACCCTCTACTAATAATTTCCTTTAAAGCATCCAGGTCCCTCAAACTTTCCAAGGATTTCTCCTTGCTCTCTCATTGCAAATAAAAATAGATTTTTACTAGATTCAAAAGTACATTAAAATCAAAGTTTGTGAATCATGTTGAGACCAACATTTTACATCTTGTCAAAACTACCAAAACCAAAAAATTAATTTAGCAAAGAATATAGCCAAGTTGAATCTCATTTGACAAATGAACAATTGGCAAGACTTTTCACATCTGCTCTTCATTCATTTATTCATTTAAAAGTGATGAAAGACCAAAGTTGATGGCATCTATACAATTCTCCACAAGCTTACTATTTATGCCTTTCCTAATTGAATATCATCTATCCTTGCCATGCTCTAGGCCAAACCTGTGTCACCACCAGTAAGAATTTCTCATGCTCTTAAGGCATCTGTTCTTTCCTCAGGCCACATTAATCAATAAATGCTCACTGAATTAAGCAAATGTGATTTGCACTCTACCATCCAGACTTAATCACTTTCATTTAAATTACTTTTATCTTGAACTGTGATTTTATACAGCCAAAGTGCTTCCCATAAAAAAACTCCTAACAATTCAGGTCTGTATCATGTCACCTTAGAAAAGCTAAATGACCTATTGAGACTCACAGTCAGTATATATCAGACATAGGACCTCAATCCAGATCTTCTTGTCAGAGTCCCACTCTCTATAACACTCCACTCCTCCTCAGATGACTTTAAAATTTGTTCAATATGACTCATAACAGGAAATAAAGGCTTGGAATTTAGAGCTCAAAAGGATCTTGAAGTCTATTTTGTCCATCACCATCATATAACAGATTAAAGTCCTAGAGAGGTTAAAATTAAAACAGCACTCCAAGGATTCCACTTTCATTCATTCAATAAGTATTAATTAAATACCTACTATGTGCATAGCAAAACTAGAGATACAATTTACCTTCTATGTGCTAAGGAGGATTCAAAGACAGAAAAGAAATATTCCGTGTCCTACATTCTAGTGGAGAGAAATAATATGGATATAGATAAGTTAATACAAAAATGTAGCAAAATAAATACAAAAGAACTTGGGAAAGGGCACTAGCAGCTGAGGAACTCAGGATAGACTCAAGGATATAATAGCATTTGAACTGGGCCTTGTAGGAAACTAGGGATACTAAAAGATGAAAGTAAGGAAGAAGGGCATTCCAGGTATGTGAGGAGAGACAGTATACTGTCACAGAGAGGAAAGATGAAAATATTAACTACTGGTGATAATAAATAGGCCAGTTTGACTAGAACATAGATGATACATGAGAGGGAGGAAAATGTCTGTGTACATGGGGAATTAGAACATTCTTCTCTCAGGTATCACCTGAAATGAAATGGTGCACCAACTACCTTGAGTTCTTTGACCAACAAAGTGGTTCTTTGACCACTGTTCTCAGCTACAGTGAAAGCAACAAAAAGACCAAAAGACCACTTTATTGAGTATCCTTAACCTCTATGTATCTTACCAATGCCCTTGGACAGCACAAACATATCTCATGAGATAATCAGTGGGAGTCAACCATACAAAAAGATCATAAAGTTGTTTGCCCAAATTCTTGTCATACTTCCTTATCCTTACAGTTTTGGTATGATCCTGTTATCTCAGGATGAACCACTTCCTGGGCAAACAAGAGTAGGAGAATGAAGACATCCCAAGATACCAAGCCAGCAGTATTGCAAAAGAACAGAGGGGCAAGAGGGTCTTGGAGACCTTTGTCCTTGTTATCTCACAGCTGTGGTCCTCAAGGATCACTAACAATCACCCATGTTAAAAACAGTTATCTTTGGCTTCTATTGATCAGCATAAGGGACTCTCCTGATGCTTGCCATCTAATTGACCCTCCTTCTTAAGAGAAACAGTTTATGGCAGAACACACTCAGACAGGGTCCAGGGGAAATGTGCCTTAGATTCATCTTAATTGGTCTTTTGTGGCAGGAGGGAGATCTGTCTTGTCATATTATTCCTTAGAGGTTGGAATCCCTCAGCTAGAAGACCTTCAAATTTGTATGTAGCTTTGGGTAGTGGATAGTGGAATGACACAAAATTAGTCTTTGTGGCAGAATTGGTTCTTAAAGCAAGCTGTTTCTTTAAGCAATCTGTTTAATCCATTAATTGTGTCTGACTCTGTAGGTCTCCATTTGGACATTTCTTGGCAAAAATACAGCAATGGTTGACCTTTTCCTTTTCCAGCTCATTTTATAGATGAACAAACTGAGGTAAATAGGTTTAAGTGATTTGCCACACAGGTAGTAAGCATCTGAGGTCAGATTTGAAGGCAGACCCTCCTTTCTCTAGGATCAGAAATCTATTAACTACATCACCTAGCTGTCCAATTTGTCACTACCTGATCAAAATTAACTTTTTTTTAGTTTTGTTTTTTTTTTGCAAGGCAATGGGGTTAAGTGGCTTGCCCAAGGCCACACAGCTAGGTAATTATTAAGTGTCTGAGGCCGGATTTGAACTCAGGTACTCCTGACTCCAGGGCCAGTGCCTTATCCACTGAAACACCTAGCCGCCCCCAAAATTAACTTAAAAAAAAACTTTAAAAAAAAGAAAGACAGTGACCCATGAGTATGTTCTGAATTTGAAAATCAGCATGCTATTTGTGCTGACAGGCAGCATGGGAGGCGCATTAAAGGTATGCAAATATATCACAGATATATCATGATGTGTGGTCTCTAACTTTCAAGCTAGAAACCAAGATTACAGGTGGGTGGAGAAGCCATTTTTTTTCCTTTGGTGAAAGAAATACGTGCATTAACTTTAAAAGGGACAAGAAGCTGCTTAGTGCCTCCCCTCTAAATTATCTGCAATTTACTCTGCACATATTTATTTGATATATAATTGTATGCATGTTGTCTCTTCCATTTGACTATGAATTTTACATGTGTGTGAATGTCAGATAGATTTGTTCTTTTTCCCTTTAATTAAATAATTGTAGTCAGTGTGTGAATTTTTTCCTTTTTCTGTTTTCCTCTTTCTACATTACTTCATATGCCTTCCCAGCCAATTGTCCTGACCTGATGACATTGCATAGCCCTGCCACTCTTAAATTCAATTCATTTGCAAAGCAAGACATCCTCCTCCTCCTAATGTTATTGGTTCTCTTGGAGAATTAAGGATGAATAACAACAATCTGTCTTCTCATCATACTATTTTTACAAAAGGCAACAGTATAGAAGGGGCAATTGGGTGACAAAGTAGTAGATAGGATCCTGGACCTGGAGTCAGAAAGACTCATCTTCCTGAGTTCAAATTTGACCTCAGACACTTACTAGTTGTGTCACCCTAGACAAGTCACTTTAACCCTCCTTACTTCTGTTTCCTCATCTGTAAAATGAGTTGGAGAAGTGTTGAATCCCTTTCCTGGACTCTCCCTCAATTTTCCCCAAGTGAGCATTGGAGGGGTGGGAGACAAGGATGACAAAGGAGAAGAGTACTCCATCAAGATCTCCAAGTGCCCTATTTATTTACCAAAACACCAGTGCTTAAATACCTTTCCAGTCTCTAATTCACTCCTACTCCCATGGCATTTAGTAAGATAAGATTCTGCAACTTCCAACAGAGAAGGAAATGATGAATTACTCCCATATCCTTGCCAAAAATAAAAAATAACCAACAAACAAAAAAACCCCAAATGGGGTCAACAATGATTTAGACACAACTGAAGAATGACTCAACAACAACATTATGGAATCACTTGAGAATTGTGAAGGGGTACTGAGAAATGCTACAGTGATATTTTCCTGGATTGTTAATCAACAAAAAATCTCTGTTACTATAGCAGGAAGCCTGAAACATCTTTGTGCATTCTTCACTATTTCAAAGACCACTTCAGGTTTCCCCAGAGTGTTACTGTAATTTATGAAGCAACCTTAATGGAAAGGATTAAATGTCTTTGCAGTAATGGGTTTACCATCTCTCTCAGTAGTAGAAATAAATCCAGATACTTGTATAACCATGTATAAATCAGCATGATGTAGGTGCTGTTTTCTTTTTCTATTTTTGTTCATAGAACAGTATTTGAATAACCTGAATATTTAAGTTAACCAAAAAAAGTTCCTTATTCCCACTGCAATTCGTCCCCTTAAAGTATGTGATAAATAAGAAATCCAATCAATCTCTCTTTTAGATCTTAGAGTAAGTATGAAAATTTTTTGAAAATCATTTTAAGAAGTGAAATGATACCAGATAGAAAACACCAACTACATTTGTTCTAATTAGTTAAGGGATTTTGCCACATCCTCTCTTGTTGAGTTGAATCTGACTCTTCCTGAACCCATTTGGGATTTCCTCATTGGATGGTTTGTCAATTCCTTTTCCAGCACATTTTGCCATTGAGAAAACTGAGATAAAGAAGGTTAAATCACTTGCCCAGGGTCACATAGCTAGTAAGTTTCTGAATCTGAATTTGAACTCAGAAAGATGAGTCTTCCTGACTTCAGACTGGGCAGACTCTTCCACCTAGCTACCCCATTACATCCTGAGCCTTGCCACAGAAATATACCCCTGAGGAGATAAGGCAGGATCGATCCTGCCACAGAAATATGATAGAGTAGCAATTGGGGACCTCAGGTATCTGGATATATGCCGAAGTTCTCATTACCAAAATCAAAATAGCCAGTAACTTCTTTACTTTCCTTAGTGTTTGGTAAAGAAACCATTAAGGGGAGATTTTATTTTGTATTTGATTCTCAGCATCAGGGATTGTGCTGGCATCAAATTAATACAAACTTGGGGAGGGAGGAGGTGATGTTGTTATAAGTGACCATTTCCTCCAGTTTGTAATACGGCGGAGGAAATCCAGAAATAGGGTAACATCTTATCTTTCATTGTGGGAGAGCAGATTTCAAAGTATTCAGAAGAAAAATAGGATCCCATGGGTTAAAATGGTTTAGGGAAAGTCTGTTCAGGAAAGATGGGAGGAAATGAAGAATAAAATTTTGGGACACAAAGGAAAAAAACAGTGAGGAAGAAAAAATAGAATGTATGTGAAAAAGCTGATATGAACCTATATGTAACTTGTCAATCAAAAGAAACAAAAAAAAAACCGGAAACAAGGGCAGATAACAGGGTGAATGAATATGGCATGTTTCATCACATTCTTTTGTATAACTTGTTCAGTCAGGCCTCAATAGCTTGGATCTTTGGAGTTAACAAACACTAAGTTATTGTGATCATTTGTGTTTGTGTGTGTGTGTGTGTATGGGTGTTCCATTGGTTAACCATTTTGTTTCTTATTTACTAAGTAACAAGCTTGATCATTACCACTTGTAGTATAGTTTTGAGATCTGCTACTATAATTCTTTGGTGATTTGATTGGTAAGGCATTTCTATTTCATCTTCTGTCAATTTGGGCAATTTATATTTTTGCAAATATTTATTCATTTCATTTATAATATTAGTCATATTGCAAATAGTTGGGCAAAATAACTCAATAAATAAAGGCTTTAATTTCATCTTTGTTGGTTGTATATTCACTCTTAATTTTAGACAATGTGAAATTGGTTTTCTTTTTTTTTTTTAATATTCAGGTAAGCCAATTGTTTATCTATTTTATTTCTTTCCCCGATAAAACCAGCTCCTGGCTTTATCTATTAGTTCAATGGTATTTTTTTCTTTCAATTGTATTAATACCTCTTTTGATTTTTCAGGGTTTTTTTTAAAAGGATTTGCAAGGCAAATGGGGTTAAGTGGCTTGCCCAAGGACACACAGCTAAGGTAGTTATTAAATGTCAGAGGCTGTATTTGAACTCAGGTACTCCTGACTCAAGGGCCTGTGCTTTATCCACTGCGCCACCTAGCTGCTCCCAGGCTTTCTAATATGGCATTTAGCTGAGGATTTTAAATTTGTGTTCTTTTTCTGGGTTTTTTCGATTCATGTCCAATTTGTTAATCTGCTCTTTTTCTCTTTTACTGATGTAAACTTTTAGATAAATTTTTTTCCTAAATACTCCTTGGGTTGCATCCCACATATTTTGGAATATTGTCTCATTATTATCATTATTTTAAATAAAGTTATTGATTGTTCCTATGATTTGTTCTTTGATGCACTGATTCTTTAGGATTAAATTAATTGGTTTCTAATTAATGTTAAATCTACACTTTTACAATCCTTTACAGATCATATTTTTTTATTGATTTATGGTCTGAAAAAGGTACATTTAATATTTCTGCTTTTCTGCCTTTGTCTGTGAGGCTTTTAGGCCCTAATATATAATCAATTTTTGTGAAGGTACCTTGTATAGCTGAAAAAAAATACTCTTTTCTATTCATATTATATTTTCTTCATATACAATTTTTCTAAAATTCTATTCATTTCCTTTATTTTTTCTATTTTACTTTATTGTTATATTTATCTATTTATTCTGAAAGAGTAAAAATGAGGTCCCTACTATTTTCTTCTGTAACTCATTTGGTTTTTCCTTTAATAATTTAGGTGCCATGCCATTCATACATACTTAATTTTCTATGGTGCTTTTTAACAAAATGTAATTTCCCTAAAGATCTCTCTCTCTCTCTCTCTCTCTCTCTCTCTCTCTCTCTCTCTCTCTTTAGGTTTTTTGCAAGGCAATGGGATTAAGTGGCTTGCCCAAGGCCACACAGCTAGGTAATTATTAAGTGTCTGAGGCCACATTTGAACTCAGGTACTCCTGACTCCAGGACCTGTGCTCCCCCCACAGAAGGTAGTCTGTTAGTCTTTACATTGTTTTCATGGTATACATTAATCTAAATTGAATATATTTTTAATTTGTTTGGGATTATGATTACTACCCCTGCCCTTTTTACTTCAACTGAAACACAACAGATTCTACTCTAGCCTTTGATTTTAACTATATCCCTGCCTTTCTGTTTTAAATGTGTCTCTTGTAAACAGCTTATTGTATTGTATTGTATTGTATTGCATTGTATTATGTATTCTGGCTTCTAATCCTTTCTGCTATCCATTTCTATTTTATGGGTGAATTCATCCCATTAACTTTCCCAGCTGTGATTACTGTGTATTTCCTTCTACCCTGTCCTCTTTTATACTGTCTTCTATGTATCAGGCAGTGTGCTAAGTACTTTACAAATATTATGTTATTTGGTTCTTTGAATAACCAGGAAAGATAGATGCAATTATTATCTCTGTTCTTCAGTTAAGGAAACTGAAGCAAATGGCAGTTTAAATGACCTATCCAGGGTCACACAAGATGAATTTGAACTCAGATCTTCCTGACTTCACATCCATTGTGACATCTAAGTGCTTCCAATGGTCTACATACTGACTTAGAAAACTACAAATTAACATCTATATTTTATTGTATTTTTTTATTAATTATTTTCAACTCTTTCCAATTGAATTTCAATTTTGTTTGAGACTCAAGATTTTTTCTGGGATGCAAGTAGGGAGTGGGGAGAGGAAAGATCTCCCCTAAAGCTTTTCCATAGGGGTGGCTAGGTGGCACAATGGATAAAGCACCATCCCTGGAGTCAGGAGTACCTGGGTTCAAATCCGATCTCAGATACTTAATAATTACCTACCTAAAAAAAAAAGCTTTTCCATAGTAGCTCTACTAAAATTCTTCTATTTAAAAAAAACAATTAGGGAATAGAAAAAGAACTTCTTTGTAGCCATGAGGGTCCAGCTAGATTAGATGACAAAAATTTGCAATGAACTTGATTGGTCAGCATGATTTTATGATTTCATCTGGTTCTGTTCAAGAGCACATAAAGGAGGTAGATTCTCCCTTTGATAGGTTAAAGCCCAGTGAACTCCTTCAATAAAGTACTGAAAGACCAGAACAAGAAAAGACACTTAGCTCCACTTAGGTACCTGGGTGTCCTGGAAGACATGTGCCTGCTGAACCTGACCAGTCCAATAGTTTGGACCAGTTTACTTTCCTTGGCGATTGAGACCCTGACTCAATCCTCCCACCTCACATACCCTTCTTTTGACTTCTAAGAGGTCTGAATTCTTTCTAGATTTGATGAGCCTAGGCTAGGTCACCATAAAATCTTGAATTGGGTCACTATAAAATCTAACTCTTGAAGAATTCCATCAGGTATGGCTGGCTGGAGCAGTGGATCCAGATGACGATACTGAGAGTCATAGACCTAGGTGGGGCATTCCATATATGCCATTCTTGGGATGAGGAGCCAGGAGGAGGGCCCCATCACTGAGGTCATTCTGCAACAGTTTGGTCAGAACTTGTGTCTATATTGACAGATGCTTCTGCTATGACAGGGAAGAAGCCTAGTTGAGATTGCTGACTGATTGTGCTCAAGAACAGTGGCTTCCATCACAAATGCTCTTAAAGATACCAACATGTTGCCTTGAATTTCAGCTCAGAAACCCCTCATGAACACAATGTCAATGTGAAGATCACCCTATCTGGAGTGTTGACCATGTCCAACGGTAAAGAACATCATTGGCTTCTCTGTATTCACACAGTTGACTTCCTTTGATCTGTGATTAAACTGCCTTCAACATACCTATAAGGTACCTAGAGCTCTAGTCAAGACTATGTGCAATGAAGTGTGACAAAAGCTGAAGTAGTATTTATACTCAGATATGCAGGCCTATTTGGTGGATTATTGTCCCTATGCCAACTTTATGATCCAGTTTCCTGTTTAAAGGTACATATATGACAAGTATTCCTCCCCCCATGTTGACTTCTGGAAAAAGGCAGGAACCATGTCAATTGGTTGAGCACTAGGGTATCTAGCCCAAATCAGACCAATATATTTCTACCTGGAGTGAAGCTTCTGTAAGGGCACTGTGTATGATTCCTAAATAGTCATAATTCTTTTCATCATAGTCATCACAAATAAATTAGTGAGCTCTCTGATTCTGTTTCTTGTTAACCAACAATTTTATAATTCATATAGTTTGAGAAGAGAATTTGTCATGTTCATCCTGTAAATTGGTTTCTTCCTTTGTATTTGATAGAGAACAGGACTAAGAATCCTGAATTAGAGATATGTGTTGTTAGAAATGAAAATAAGACTTGTAGTCACATTAGTAACTATGGGATATGCATCTTCAAGGGCATTTTAAAACTTCATTGTATGTAAATCCATTCAGAGTTTCTGATTATTGAGGACAATAAATAGCTCATCTTTCAGTGAGTAATTGTTGTTGATATTTTCTAGCTTACCATTAAGATTTTTCATCAGACCTTATTCATTTTATTTTATTCAGTAGAAATTATTCATAGAATCATAGATTTAGAGCTGGAAAAGACTTCAGAGGTCACTGATAAGAAACAGACTCAAAGAAGTTGGGATTTGCTCAGGGTTAGTAGATCTATAAGAATTTGAATCCAGGTCATCACAATCTTAGGTCCATCTTCTTTGCAACTGTCTTCAACCATATCTTTCAAATTTATCATTTGTACTATAATAGTCCCACATTTTCTCATCCTGACTCTACCTCACCATTGGTTCTCCAATTTATCAACTCCATTTTCTCTCCCCTCCAAGACATCTATTTATGGAATATTTCAGTAAGTTTATTTATACTTGAGTGAAAGTGTAGCTTGTCCAAGTGAGCTGATAATATCTTGTGAAAAGATAAACAGAACTTTTAAAGAGAATAGAAACAGAAGGGGTGAGTTGTGAGGGGTTTGGAGATAGCTTAGGAAGAAGTCTTCTGGGAAAGTTTATTTTAGTAAATCATATGAGAAATAGTCTAGGATAGTTTGCTCATTATTTGGGCAACATTGTTATCTCAACATTGTTTTTGTGCCTCAATGAGTCAGATGGTTCTGGTACACTTCTGGGGCATAACAACTTTGACATAATGTGCAAGACATAGGGTACATGATAGGAGGAATTTTCTGATTAGATTCAGGATGGTACAGAGGAGTATAAAACAACAAATTTTCTCAAAGATGTTAGAAAAATATAACATTTCTTTAAATTTCACAAGATGGGCTTTGAAAGTGGAAAAAGTCACTATGGAAAAGTACAAGTTAACTATTTGCTTTCTGCTCAGTATTTACACTTCATTGGAATAATATAGTTATTTACCAAATATTTACTGTAGTATAAACTGGGAACTCCCAGGTTGTGTATAGTGTAGATTAAGGTAAGATTTCCTGGCTTGGAATCTGTGTTCAGATCTTTCCTGGGACTAGCTATGTGGCTATGGGTTTCTTCTTCTTCTTCTTCTGTAATATGAGGATAAAGGCTAGGTGGCCTCTCAGATCCCTTCCAGATCTTAAACTATAATTCTAGGTTTTAATGTTTTTTTAGAGTTAGTACTATTTCCCTTCATTTTTATGCTTCATAATGGGGTTGTTAAATGTTCTTCAATCAGGTTAAATGATTCTACATCATTCAAATAATTTCTTTTCATTCTCATTTATATTAAGTAAAACATGCCAGAAATTATGTTCCTGCTCTGCTCAAAAACATTAAATGGTTTCCTCAATACCCAGTGAATAAACTCCAAATTTAGCCTGGCATTCCAGAATTCGCCCTATCTTAATTTTTCAGCTTTATTTATCACTCTGCCTCTTCAGCAGCCAGATGTTCTGGCAGGCTCTTTGCTCCCAAGCACATTATCTTTGTCCTGGACCGGTGCTTCCCTGCGTTTTCCTTTCAAAACAATGCCTCCCCTCTTTTTTTTTCTTTTATCTTCTGTTGAAACCCTATTTTTTTCCCCCAAGGCGAGTCTAGGGTAAGGGCTTGCTGCCCCCCAAGCTCCACACCACTTTGTGGAAGGAGGAGGCACTCAAGGTCAGGGGGTGGTCTTCACTAGAGAGCCAGGCCAGTTGGTTCTGAGTCCTCCAGAAGCATCAATTAAAGGGGATAAGAAGAAAGAGAAAGATCAAGCAAAGCCCCTGCCCTCAAGGAGCTCACAAGCTAAAGGAGGAGCTACATGGAAGCAAGCTCGGAGATAACGCCCCAGAGGGGAGGCTCTGGCACTAAGGGAGGGAAGGAAAGGCTTCCGGCGCTTAGCTTCGGCGCATGTTCAGTTCTTCTCATTTTATTTTATTTTAATTTAATTTTAATTTTTTGCACGCTCATTTCTTAAGCTGACACCCACGTGGGTCGCACTGTTTTCCCGCGGCACTATCCCTTTAAAACTACAGGAAAAAAGAAACAGTCTCTTTTCTTTACCGCACTTTCGACAATATTATTTTTAAATTAATTAAATGTTTAAAAAAATTTTCCTAGAATATTTAATAAATAAATGTGGACGAAACATTTCTAAACGATAAGCGCTTTTCATACGATTTATTTTCTTCTTCTCCTTTCAGCTCACTGTCTTCCTTCCACAGGTGTGTGGAAAGTGCGGACAGCTGTGCGCCGGCCAGGAAGGGGCGGGGCCGGCCAGGAAGGGGCAGGGCCGGCCGGCTGAGGGCAGGTTCCGCGCCACGCGCGCTCGTTGCACCGGGGAGCCGGCGGCGTCCGTGGCCGGGAGCGAAGCCCGAGACGACCCGGGACGGGGATGGCCGACGCGCTGGGAGACGAGTGGTGGAAGTCGGAGGGAGGCGGCGGCGGCCGCAGCGCAGGTACTGCCCCGCCCCGGAGCTTCGGGCTGCCCCGCGCGGGCGCGTGGTGCCGCTTTGGCCGCCTGGGCGCCCCCGGCTTGCAGCCCTGGCCCTGCTGAGTGTCCGGGCCGCCCTGCTGAGTGTCCGGGCCGCCCGGCTGAGTGTCCGGGCCGCCCTGCTGAGTGTCCGGGGCCGCAGCCGCGCTTCCGACCGGACCCCTTCCCCAGGGCGAAGGAGAAGGCGCGCCCCTCGGGGGCGGCCTTACCTGGCGGGTTTGATATTGAGCTTAGGAATCGTTAAGTGAACCCCCGTGGGGGCGGGTCTTGCTGCCCCGCCGCGCAGGGACCGCGCCATCTCGGCCTCCGGAGGAGGCGACGCTTCCCGCCGCCTCCCCGAGGCCCAGGTGCGCGGTCCTCCGGGTCAGCCGGCAGCAGCGCCGTGGCCGGCCCCCGTGCCCACTGGGCTGTTTTCTGGCTTGTGACCCTAGACTTCTCCCATCGCAGTTTTGTCGTCTGCTAAATGGAAATAATTAGAGTACCCACCCGGGGGCAGGAGGTGCTGCAGTGGACGGAGCTCCGGCCCTGGAGTCAGAGTACCTGGGTTCAAGTACGGCCTCAGACACTTAATAATTACCTAGCTGTGTGGCCTGGGGCAAGTCACTTAACCCCATTGCCTTGCAAAAAACCTAAAAAAAAAAGGACCTATCTGTAAGGAGGGGGGGTTAATAGCCAGAATTTATATAGCGATTTAAGGTATGGAAAGGTCGTGACCGTTGTTTTCTGAATGCCATATTCTACATAAAGAGTTTTGCAAATCTTAATATTGGGGGCTATCTTTGTGCCTCAGTTAACTTATTTTTTTATATGGCCTCAAAGCCTCTAACCCTGCTTTGGATAGGGGGAAGAAAAACAAAAACAAACACTTTGACTTTTCAGTCACAGAGCTTGTATTTGTATATGACCTCCAGCAAATTACTTACCCTTTCTGGGACCTCATCTTTCTTTTTTTTTTAGATTTTTGCAAGGCAGTGGCTTGCCCAAGGCCACACAGCTAGGTTAATTATTGTCTGAAGCCGGATTTGAACCCAGGTACTCCTGACTCCAGGGCCGGTGCTCTATCCACCTAGCCACCCCTGGGACCTCATCTTTAAAGTGATTTATAAGTATATCAATCAATCAGTCAACATTTATTAATTACTTACCATGTTGCCAGGCATTGGAGAGACAGAGGGAGACAATTACAATCTTAATGGCTGAGAGAAGAGACAAATATATAGAAAGCACCAGGTTTTATATAAATATAGAGCAAAGCAAGCTACATATAGGATAAACAAGAAATAATTAGCAGAGGGAAGGTACTGGGATTCAGAGGGGTTGGGGATGACTTCCTGTGGAAGTTGGGATTTTAGTTGGAACTGAAAAGAAACCAGGGAAGTCAGTGGTTGGAGTGGATGGGAGAAAGCATTCCATTTTGGGGGGACAACCAGAGAATGAATGCCTGGAGCCTAGAGAGAGAAGTGTCTTGTTCATGGAATAGCCAGGAGACCTGGATCACTGGCATGTAAGAAGACTGGAAAGGTAAGAAGGGGACCCAGTACAACAAATTTTGAATGCCACACAAAATATTTTGCATTTGTTCCTGGAGGCAGTAGGATAGCCACTGGATTTTATTGAGTGGGGGAATAACATAGTCCTTTGTTTTAGAGAAATCACTTGAATTGGGTTGAGAAGAGATTTTAGGCAGACAGATTGACCTGGAGGTTTTGTTGTAATCAAGACATGAGGTGAAAAGGGTCTGCCCTAGACTGGTAGATTCAGAGGAGAAAGCAGCACATTGGATGTGGGAGGTGAGAGATAGGAGTCTGAAAGAGGCTTAGGTTTTAGTCTGAGGGACTGGGAGAAAGGTTTTTGCCTTCTCATTATTGTGTGGCCCTCATTCTCAAAGAGAATGATGATCCCATGATTGCAAGTTATTTGGATTTAATCGAGGGAAACCTGTGCATAGTTGCCAGTCTTACCTTCTTTTCTGGTGTCATCTGAGTCCAGTGGCCAAATGTCCTGGAGATGGCCCTTGATGTCTCCTTCTATGATAATAAGGAAAATAGGGAATATGTGTTTGTGTTTGTGTGTGTGTGTGTGTGTGTGTGTGTGTGTGTGTAAATAGGGTTTAAGGAGAATGATGAGTTTTGTGTGGACATATTGAGTTTAAGACTACTAGTCCTACAATTTAATGTCTGAAAAGCAGTTGGACATAGGAGATTGGAGGTCAGCAGAGAAACTGGACTAAGATAGATAGATTTAAGAATCATCAGCAAGCATAGTGGTGATTAAAATCATGGGAGCTGACAAAAGCATCAAGGGAAGTAGTATAAAGGGAGCAGAAAAGAGGGCCCAGGGCAGAAACCTGCAGGAAACCAATGGTTAGAGGGTGGGTTAGAAGTGAGGGCAGTAAAGGAGTCTGAGGAGAGATCAGATAGGTAAGAGCAGAGTATGGACAATAGTATCAAAAGCTGTAGGAGGTCAAGGAGAATGAGGTCTGAGAAAAGGCCATTGGATTTGTTCTCTTAGTTCCCTTCCAGCCCTGGATCAATATATGATCCTATGACATTCACAAGTTACTGTAATCATGATGCTCATTTTTATAGATTTAGAGACTCACTTGTAATGCTAATGTAATACTAAAATGCAATAGAGACCCAACTATTTGATTAAAATTGGATTTTGAATAAAAGGCTTTTTGTTCAGCTTTCAAGTCAGCAAACATTTATTAAGAGCTGACCATGTGTTTGGACATTATGGTAAGTAATAGTGATACTAATGGAAGCACAAAGAAACAGTCCATATTTTATGCTACATTTTTGTTGTTTTACACTCTAAATTTACCCTTTAATGAGGGTTAAGAAAACACATTAAAGGTACTTGCAGAAAGAAGAAAGTTCCAGGAGTTGGGGAATAAGTGGTGAAAATGCAGTTAGGAAATGGATTGTTTTGTTCTGCAGGGGGACCACTGTCTGTGGATGTCAAAATATAAGGAGAAGAAAAATATTGGAAAGTTTGAAAGTGTTCAGAATATGAAAAGCTTTAAAGATCTAACAGAAAATTTTATATTTTGATGGAGGCAGTGAGAAGAATGCTAAATGGAGTTATTTCTATTTTAAAAATTGGATCTTATTAGTGATTTATATATGTTTGCCAAGATTTGCTTAGGCAATGTTTTTCAGTAGAACACCTGAAGTTGCAGAAATTCTATGGTTTGACCATGCAAATAGCCAAAATTGGACCTTACAAGCAGTGATTTATATATGTTCCCCAAACTTGAAGATAGCATTTTTTCAGTAGAACACCTTAAGTTGCAGAAATTCTGTGGTTTGGCCATGCAAATAATTTGGCAGCTTTTGCCTTTTTTGTGTAGTGCCAACTGAAGTCCTTGTTGCAACATGAAACACCTAGTAAAGTTCTTTAACTGTATTTGGATTTAATGTTTTAAGTTGTGCTTTGATAGGAAAATTTTTTGTTGCCTCAAGGTTTTGAGATTTCTGCTCTGTAAATAAAAATTAATTTCTGTAGTTGAAATATATAATTGTCATCTGGAATCAACATATATCTCCTTACATGATGTTGTTGAAAGATGCCTCATGTATATTTTTTCTAAATTTTTTTCTCCTTGTGTCAGAAAATGCTCAGGAGGCCAGCTGATTTCTTTGAATTTTGTTCCTTCAGTTATTCCTAGTACCTTGGGAGATTCATTAAATATGAACTACTTTGGCTAATTTTTTTTTAACAAGGGGGAATTTAGTATTTTTAGTCTTGTTCTGGAGTTTGGCTCTATAATATGCTGTTTTTTTTTATTCTTTGAAATTTTGTATGAGAATATAAAATACAGATTCTGATTTAAATTGCTATCAGTAGACTTTGATGTTTAATAGTGGAACTCTAGGAAATTTGATTTTCAAAAACAGCAACTGAACATTCACTGCTTGTTTTATCCTATGGTAAATGTTTCTAAATAAGTTTGTGAAAAGATGACTATGTCCTTGTGGAATTTGCTTTCTTAAATATAGATTTGTGAATATGGCTGTATATAAAATTCATTTAAACCAATAAAGATATCTACTTTTAGTGACAGAATTTTTAAAAAAAGAAAAGGCAAATCATGTTATTAGCTTTATATTTTATTTTAAAAATTCCTCTACAATGAATTTTGGAAAGGATAAACTGAAATTAGAAGGAAGTTAAACAAAAATATAGGATTGGGTTTTTTTTTTTAGACTTAGATAGTAGGTAAATGAGAATGTAGATAGTAGGTAAATGAGAAGTATAAGAAAAGAGAGAAGATATTTTGACAATTGATGGGACTTTGATTTCCCCAGCAATGATTCAAGAGTGGAAGAGACAAAGATACATGAAAAGAAAAGGACAAGTCAGTCATTATTCTCTCCCTATTTGGAGATTTCATAGTAAAACAGTTTTTTTAGATAGAACCACTATTAAAATTTACATAATGAGCTTATAACAAAATTCTTTAAAGCATTTTTAAAGGCTATTTAGATATATCTTCAGTAGTCTTTGCTAAGTCTATGGTAAATGTCAATTCTTTTACATAAGCCTTGATAAAATGCATTGGTAAACTTTAAGGTCTACATTTTTCTAGATTAAAATCGAGTAAACAATTTATTTCATCAGTGTGACTAAATGAGCTTTATAAACCACTGCAAATCTTTTGAATGCTCTATCAATGTTCTATTCACCCCCTCAGAAAAAACCCAGAATTCAAACCAAGTACATGTACAATGCTAGTCTACAACTATTTTGCTAGTTTTCTTATTATTAACCTTATTATTAATCTGCTCATGAATATTATCTTTTTTAAAAAGGCTCTATAAATCATCCTCAGCTTGTTTGCCCAGGCTACCACTAATTCAGAGTATTTTTGTATAGGACAGAATACTTTGCAAGAATAATAGGAAGTTGAAAGAATTCAGTAATTGCATTATTTTAAACTTAAGTCTAATTTTTAAACTTAAGTCTAACTTATCTCTGATAACCAAGCTTTTCAACATTTGTCATTTCAGTTACATTGATAACAATCCTATTAAAAGACAAATTCTTTATTTAAAGAGTTTGAATAAGGTTATTTTTTTGAAATTATAATGTTACTTTATAAAGCATTTTATAAAGCACTTTACATACCATTTCAAATTTGACCCTCAAAACAAGTTAAATCCTTGTGAGCCTTAGTCCCATTTTATAGATGAGCTAACCCGAGGCTCTGAAGTCATGTAATTGAAGTTTAAAGACTGGAACTTGAACTAAGATCTTCTGATTCCATTTACGACTGCTTCCCACGTAATCATGACCAGGTAAATTTAAGAATGATATAGTACAACATAGAAAGACTAGGTGAGTATGTATCTGTGTGTTTGAAAACATTGGATTTATGTTGATTTACTTTAACATATTGTTGTTTCTTGACTTGTTTTTTAATTAGGCAGCTAAAGATAGTTCAGCAGAATTTCTTCCTTTATTTTAATTTTCTACAATGAAATCTAATTTTTGTGGAAGTACACTAAATAAGGAAGGTTGCTTTTTATTTCATTTGGATAGATGAAATGAATCTTCCTTTTTATTTTTAAGCCTAACTGTCTATGAATATGAGAAAGATAAAGAAAAGGTCAGATATCATTAGTTTAGGGGATTCCCAGGATAGGAACTTTCTCCACCAATCCAGATATTACAAACCTCTGACTTACCAGACAAGTCTTTAGAAATTGCCTGAAGCACAGGGAAGGGTAAATATCTTGCTTAGGGAAATACTTTCTGCAAGCCCACGCTCTGTTTTGTATTCCCTCTATAAACCTATTGATGGGAATAGGAAGGACGATTGATGGGCTAAGGAATCCCCAATCTCAAATAGAAAAAATTCACTATATAATGTTTTATTAAAGTTACAGCAGGTACATCCCTCAATTATAAATTTTCTCTTTGATTGTTTTCCCCTAATAGTTTTTCCTTATATCATATTTCAGATTATATGTACTGCATCTATACTTTTATCTCTGTTATGTAATGTAACCTTAGTTAATGCTTTTCATCAGTGGCACTTTCTGGATTGTATTTTATTCAATAAAATGAATTTTACTAGTCTTTATTATGTATGCAGTATCTTTGCATTTTAGTACATTTTTCATTCAGTCTTACCATGTTTTGACCAAATAATCAATCCCTCACTATCCACCATATCACCTTTCAGTTACTTAATGGCAAACTTGTAATAAAGATTACTTGATGACTAGTATTCCCCTATGAGATTCTCACTCCTGTATTATATGTGGTAGTGGGACTTAGTATGTTGTTGAGTTGTTTTTAGTTATGTCTGAATCTCATTTGAAGTTTTCTTGATAGGGCGAGTAGAGTGGTTTGTCATTTCCTTCTCCAGCTCATTTTATAGATGAGGAAACTAAGTCAAACAGGGATAAGTGACTTGCTCTTGCTCAGAGTCACACAGTTAATAAGTGTTTGAAACCTGATTTGAACTCAGGGAGATAGTCTTCCTGACTCCTGACTTCAGGCTTAGTAACTTGATCCACTGCACCACCTAGTTGCCTTTGTTTCATGTCACTGTTCTCTTCCTTAACTAGAGTTTTTTTTTAAATCTCCTTTTTCTAATCTTTAATTCACCTGAGACCAAATCACCATCTTTCTGCTACGACTGCCAACTTTACTACTTATTTTCTCTCTCTTTTCTCTGTTTAACTGTTTTGCATAAACCAGTAGGGTGACTGGATCTGCAAATCGACAGGATTTAGAGATGGAAAGGATCACAGAGACTGATGATCCCTTCATTTTACGGAGAAGACACCAGAGAGGCATCTTGCTCATGGTCATCCATGTGAGAGCTGGGATTGAAGCCGTGGTTCTCTGACTGTACTCAGTGCTTTTTCATCACAACATTCCCTCTTCTGTTCATGTGTGGTGAGAGACAATAAACTGTTCAACATAACATCAACTAAATCTAAAATGAATCCAAGGCTATTGTCAGTATTCCTGTTTCCAGGTCATGAAGTCCTCCCAGAGTTGGAAGGGAGACCATCCAGTCTAACTTGTACTTTATCACAGACCTCTTTCTGACATTCACCTGAGGAGCTCAAAGGAGGAGGAACCCTTTACCTCTTTTTTTTTTGACTGTGACCTCTATTTTATTTAATATTTATTCTCATTTTGTACAAATAATATTTTTTTACATTAATAAAATATTCTTGTTTAAATATAGACTTGCAATTTAAAAAATTAAAAAAAATAATAGTAGTAATTGTAGGTATGGCCAGGTGGTGCAATGGACGAAGCACCAGCCCTGGAGCCACGAGCACCCAAGCCCACATCCAGCCCCGTACTCCCAACAATCACCCAGCTATGTGACATACAAGCCACCCGAACCCCAGTGCCCTGCAAAAACCAAAAAAAGAAAAAAAAGAAAAAAAAGACCCAAAATAAAATAAAATAGTAATAATAGTAGGGGTGGCTGGGTGGCAGACAGAGCATTAGCCCTTGAGCCAGGAGCACCTGGGTCCAAATCCAGCCTCAGACACCCAACGATCACCCTGCTATGTGGCCCCAGACAGGCCACCCAGCCCCATTTGCCCTGCGCCCCCCCCCCCCAAAATAATAATGATAAAAATGTGCTTGAGTCTTTGTTCCAACACCAACAACTGTCGTGAGTGGATCACATTCTTTATGATAAGTCCATGGCAAAAGTTACTTCCATATTCTTCCACAGTTGCCATAGCTGAGCGCAACTCCCTCCTTTCATATTTCTCCACTACCATGTACTATATTTTCTCTCTCCTTTCACTCTGACTCTGCTGTAGGGTCGCTGAGTGGTGCAGCAGACAGATCCCTGGCCCTGGGCCCAAGAGGCCCCGAGCCCCCTTACCACCCCTTAGGCCCAGAATCCACCTGGTCCTATGGTCCTGGACAGGCCTTCCAATCCCAGCCCCTTGCAAGAAGTAAAAAAGAAAATGTGTTATATCTGACCACTCTCCCCCCATGGTCCAGCCTCTCCTCCATGACTCACATCCCCCCCTTCCCCCTGTCCCCCCCTCTCTCCTTCTTACTCCAGATGCCTATACCCCATTGAGTATATATGCTGTTTCCTCTCCTAGCCACCTCTGATGAGAGTGAAGATTCCCTTATTCCCCCTTGCCTCACCCCCTTCCATATCACTGCAATAGCTCATTGTAATAAAGAAAAATCTTATTATATGAAATATCTTGGCTTATTCCCCCTCTCCTTTTTCTTTCTCCCATTACATTTCCCTTTTTTTTCTATTGACTCCATTTTTACACCATATTTTATCTTCGAATTCAGCTTTCTCCTGTGCTTCAACTATAAAAGCTCCCTCTACCTGCTCTATTAACTGAGAAGGTTCATATGAGTATTATCAATGTCATTTTTCTGTACAGGAATACATGCAGTTCATCCTCATTGAGTCCCTCATATTTTCCCATTCTCCTCCAATCTCTATGCTTCACCTGAGTCCTGTATCTGAAGATCAAACCTTCTGTTCAGCTCTGGCCATTCCAACAGAAACATTTGAAATTCCTCTGGTTCATTGAAAGTCCATGTTTTTCCCTGGAAGAGGACATTCAGCCTTGCTGGGTAGTTGATTCTTGGCTGCATTCTAAGCTCTTTTGCCTTTCGATGTATTATATTCCAAGCCCTACGAGCTTCCAATGTAGTTGCTGCTAAGTCCTGTGTGATCCTGACTGTAGCTCCACAATATTTGAATTGTGTCCTTCTGGCTGCTTGTAATATTTTCTCTTTGACTTGGGAGTTCTGGAACTT
This sequence comes from Macrotis lagotis, assembly GCF_037893015.1. Lineage (NCBI taxonomy): Eukaryota > Metazoa > Chordata > Mammalia > Peramelemorphia > Peramelidae > Macrotis > Macrotis lagotis. The sequence goes on from NC_133658.1 coordinate 544,956,972, forward strand.
GGCTATAATATTCCTAGGGGTTGGTTTTTTGGGAGCTCTTTCTCAGGGGGATTGGTGGATTCTCTCTATTTATATTTTGCCCTCTGCTTCTAGAATATCAGGGTAATTTTCCTGTAGTAATTCTTCGAAAATGATGTCAAGGCTCTTTTCCTGATCATGACTTTCAGGTATTCCAATAATTTTTAAATTATCTTTCCTAAATCTATTTTCCATAGCAGTTGTTTTTTCAATGAGATATTTCACATTTTCTTCTAATTTTTCATTTTTTTGGTTTTGAAGTATTGATTCTTGATTTCTAGTAAATTCATCAATCTCCCTGAATTCTATTCTTTGTCTGAAGGATTTGTTCTCAGAGAGCTTTCTTATCTCTTTTTCCATCTGGCCAATTTTGCTTTTTAATGCATTCTTCTCCTCCATAACTTTTTGAACTCTTTTATCCATTTGACCTAAGCTGGTTTTTAGCATGCTATTTTCTTCAGCTTTTTTTTTGGATTTCCTTGACTAGGCTGTTGACTTGATTTTCATGTTTTTCCTGCATCTCTCTCCTTTCTTTTCCCAGTTTTTCTTCTAACTCCCTCATTTGATTTTTCAAAGTCTTTTTTGAGCTCTGTCATAGCCTGAGCTTAATTTCTGTTTTTCTTGGAGTCTTTAGATGCAGGAGCTTGTGCTTCCTAATCTTCAGACTGAGTATTTTGATCCTTCTTGAGCTCATTTGCAAAATATTTCTCAATGGTCTTCCTCTTATTTCTCTGCTTGCTCATTTTCCCAGCCTGAGCCTGGTTTTGGGGTTTCTTCCTCAGCTTTTGGGACACTTCCACAAGGGTCTCAGTATGTGAGGCTCTGTCCTCCCTCCTGGTCTGTGAATGGCCATATGCGACCCCTCTGCCACTGGGCTGAGGGTGGGGGGGGGCCTGGACTGCTATCAGGATCTGAATGTGGTCAGAGCCCCAGAGTCCTGTTCCAGGGGCAGAGGACAGAGCTCTGCAGTCTCTCTTCTCTTCACTCCCCTTCCTATGTTCAATGGACTGATGCCTTGGGGGCTCCTGCTTACCAACTTCGCCTGCTTCTGTTCCTGGATCTGGGCTGTTGAAAGACCACGTTGCTTGCTGTGTGCCCGGAGGGCTGGGTGTCACATGCTGACCCTGGCAGAGGTCCCCCTTCTATTCCCCCACTTTGTGCCCGGTGCTCCCCGGGGCGTAGCTACGGAGACTCTTCTGCTGCTGTGAGACAGGGCTCCCACTGCCCTGGGGCTGCCTTTGGGAGGCTGAAGTTCTTTTGCTCTGGCGGGCCCCCCCCTCCGACCCCGGGGAGCAGAGCCTTTCTGCTCTTTTCCAGGTTACCTTGAGTAGGAGAACTGCCTCACTGGGTCCCTCTGTGGGTTCTGTCTCTCGAAAATTTAGTTAGAGTCCTTAGTTTATGAGTTTTATCAGTATGCAGCTAAGATGTGATCTCCATCTTGGCTCCGCCCCCAACCCTTTACCTCTTGCTGTAATCCTAGATCTGAATGAATTCCTTGACGTGGTCACATGTATTTAAATCTGTACCACTTGAAGTCATGATTATATAAAATATGGTCATTGGTTCCAGCTCAGTGAAACTATCTCAATGTGAATTCAAATCATGTGACCACTTTATTCAACCAAATTCTCCCAAATTGAGCCCATTACATTTTTAAATAGCTCTGATTGCCTCTCTAGGACTTCTTCCCTTGTTCTTAGATCTTCTCTGAAGAACCAAGAACAAGTCTAATCCCTGTTTAACAGCTTTTCACAATATTTAGAGATGGTTAATCTTTCCTTTTCTCAGATCTTTTCTCTAGTAAGGACTGGGGTCCTTACATGTATGTGTGATCTTCCACATTCAGATATAAGCTCCTTCTGGATAGGGACTGTTTTTTGTTTTCTTTTGTTTCTCTACTGCTCAGCACAATGCATAAAGGGAAAAATAAATAACCTTTCCCCTTCCCTATGGGATCACTTCAGAAACTTATTACAACAGATTGTGAGTTATTTTTCCTTAGCAAAGTTATTGCTCAGCGAAGATCTGTGGAAAGAAGCAATATTTCTAATTATATTTGTAGTTAAGAAATTTAAGGCATGTAACTTGTAGGAACTGTAAGACTGTTCAGGAAATGTCAAGGTTAAGCTTTAACAAAACTGAAATGATAGGGTTCTTGAGGGCTATCAGATCTCGTACTTCATTCTGAAAATCTGATTTCACTTTTTTTTTCTATTCTGGACTAGGAGAGTACAACCTAAGGATTTTCCCTGGGCTGGATTGGAAATGAAGAGGCTAAGGAGTTGGATGGATCTTCTACCTTATTTTCCCCATGTTTCTGTAAATGTTTAAGTACTTTTTTTAAACTCAAACATTCCTGGTATGAGATACCGTGTGGTGAAGTGCTAATACACTGTAATGTCAGGTTGAATTTCCCCTTCTTCCACCAAAAAGAACAATTTCTTAGTTTCTTGCTCCACTCTTCACCAAGATGGTGGCCCTTGGCCTTCTTGTCCTTCTGGAGTGGTTATTGGAGCTTTCTAGGTCTTTCTGCTGGTGAATGAGACTTGTCACAATGACCACAACAGCTTGGTTTACCTTTTTGCTCCTACTTGAAGATAAGTGTTCGATTTGATGGTCCTTGTGATGTGCAACTTTCCAAAATCGGAATGATGAACTGGTTTTTTGTTATGCCCTGGGAGAGGCTTAGCAGGAACTTTAGTGATTACCAGGGACTTCAGTTTAGGAGTCCGAGTTGGAGTTGAACAATGGTAAACCTCCTTGATCTTGAAGTAAACAGAAAAAAAAAAGCAATTAATAGTTATATTGGTAAACAAGTCACAAAGTGATTTTACAAGTGTTCAGATCATTCAGATTATCAGCAAGAGGGTGGCTTCCTCCCATTTTTCAGGGCAAGGGGACCTATCAGATTAGACATGGGCAATTGGGAACAGGTTGAAGAGTGGAAACTTTGACTGGAGTTTGAGAAAGGGAAGGGCTAAGTTGGTTCAATTCACTTTTTTAGTATATTGGATAGAGCAGTGGACTTGGAATCCATAAGAGGTAAATTCAAATCTAGCCTCAAAAACTTACTAATTGTGACCTTAGGTCAGTAACTTAATCTCTGTCTGACTCTGCTCATCTGTAAAACTGGCTTAATAATACCTACCTCCTAGAGTGGGGTGGAATACAGAGTTAAGTTAGCAAAAGTTAAGATCTTCCATAAATACTAGTTATTGACTTTCTCTCAACAAACACACAGTAACAATTGGTTGTCAATGTTTCCTAGAATTATACTTTATAAATCAAATCTCAACATATTTCTTTAGGTGTGAGAGGCAAGAAGAACCTCACTCCTCCCATTTAATAGCCATGTAGATTTCATAAATAGCACATTTAAAAAGTGCTTTCCAATTATCAAAAGTGTTTGGATCCTTTTTTTGTCAGGCCCATAAGGACTGAACTCCTCCCTAAGTAAGCTAACATCAGTTGGTCCCTTTCTGTATTGGGCGTTTTTTTTTTAATTTCACTCTTACTGATTTCTTATTGCTAAATTGTCTTTTGTCTCAACTTTCAAATCCTGTTCTGTTCCCTCACATTATATTAATACCTCTTCTTTTACTGAGATTGAGAGCCTCTAGCCTATGCTCAAGGCACATAAAAACCCTACTGCCTTCCTAATTGCTTTCCCTTCTTACCATCAGACTATCTGGAAAAGTAGCTAACAACCCATGCCTTCCCCTTGTCACCCATCCTCTCATCTTGCATCCTGGTTTCAGGTCATTTGACTGAAATTTTTCATTTCTCACCTGGTTCTCTCCTTTGGACCTCTCCATCACACCTCCAGCAATCCATCCAGTCAACCTTGATACTCACACCTCATCAGGCAAATCTCCCCTGGGACTCCTCTGATTGGAGAACAGAACTGAGATCTTCTCCAAAAACTTCCATTTAAGGTGGGGCACCTAGGTCAGCCATCTCTTCATTTCTTACTCAAGTATGCTCCTTTGGATTTATCTATAATATGGTACCCTCCCCATCTTCTCCAAATCCATAAACTTCTAAAGGACATGAACTAACTTTTTCTTTTCATATTTGTATCCCTAATGCTCAGCAAGCATAATATCTGGCACACAGCAGCTTCTTCATAAATATTTATTGACTGGCTGAAATGACTTGCTTTTAAAAAAAATTCAGTTCTGAATTGTCTACCTTTCTCTTCTTTTCCTCCCTCACCCACTGAGATTAGAAAAAACAAACCTATTTCTAATGTATTGTCATAGAAAACAAATTCTTTCATTAGCCATGTTAAAAAAAGGTAAGAAAAAGACAGAAAAGAAAATCTGCTTCAGTTTGTAATCTGAGACCATAACCTTGGATCAGTAACTCTTGTTAACATATTTCTTCCCTTAGTTTAATTGACATCAGACTCCATTGGTTCTTTTCTGTTAATCATTTTATCTCTTTTCCTCCTGACTTCCTAAGCATTTATCTTCTCTTTTTTTCTCTTTATAGCCACCTGTGACATCCTTCATTATTTCTCAGCATTTATCTCCAAAAGGTGAATAAACTCAAACTCTATCCTTTATCCCCATTTCTGACCCTCCTTAAACTGCCAACCTACTTTTCAGTAGTCCCATCAGAGGGACTTGTGCAGCCTGAGACCTAATGAATCAGAGAGGAGCTTAGAGTGACACCAGATAATAATAGCTAGAGAAGGCTGAGAATTAGCCAAGGAGCAGCGTTTGCAACCTAGAGGCAGCAAATGGATAGAATTTGAAGCTGTGAAGTCAGGAGAATGTTTAAATATGGCTTGTACCACATACCAGTGCCTCTAGATGGCAGTGGCTGCTTGATCCTGGGCAAGTCTGGTTCTATCTTTCTCAGTTGTAAAATGAATATAATAATAGTAGCACCTGCCTCTCAGGTTGATTGGGAGAATCAAACGAATTAATAATTGTAAAGCACTTGGCATAATTGTTTGCATATAGTAAGTATTTAATTAATGTTTCCTTCTTTCCTCCCTAACAGGTAGTGCCCTTTTAGGTTGTAAATCCAGGTGTATTATAGAAATGTGTACCTTTTAAAGTCATTTTATTTTTGTACTTGATATTTTTGAAAACAGGTGCCACAATGAAAATTCTAGGGTGTCATATAGCTTTGGTGTAGAGGGGTGTTTTTTTATTGTGGATATTACTAGTTTATTAAGTTCATAATAAAAAATATGTGAGATAAAACTATCCCAGTGTTGCTAGAAATATTGCCTTCCCGAAAGTTGTCAAAACATTTTTATATCTTCAGTTGTGTGATATATCTTCCTAGCATACTGGATTGTAGTGGGGAAAATTGTGATTTCTTTTCCCCCCTCCTGATTTTCCATATTGTTAAAATTCTCTGTTAGAACATTCTTGTATGGAAAAAAGTATTAATAATATTAAGTGTTTTTACTCATAATAATGACATGTATTGTAATCATTAAACATTTAACCACAGCAGACTCTATTCACTCTTAAATCTTATGATCTTGTAAGATAACAATTCTCAAAGCATGGTCTGGAGAAGGTCCCTGACACTCCTCAGGGAGTCTTCAAGGTTAAAACTATTTTCATAATAACACTAAGATATTATTTGTCTACTAAAAAACTCCTACCTTTTTCAACTACATGTCTCTGTGAGTTCAGCTTTTCTTCAAATACTGCAACCAAAGCAACATTAAAACAGATTGAATACAGAAAAAGATACAAGAACCCACCTGTCTTCTATTAAGCCAGACATTAGAGGCTTACAGAAATATGTGAAACAATGTCAATTTTGTCACTATTTCTTTGATTTTACATAAAAATGTTATGTATGTTAATGTGTAATTGGGTTTATTATCATGGCTATTTTTAAATGAATTAACATATTTTCTAAAAATTATTCATCTTAATTTCCGATGAAATGAATATGATAACTGGATCTCACATAAACAAGCTCTTTGGAGTCCTCAGTGATTATTAATAGTGTAAAGAGGTTTTTGAGACCAAAAAATTTAAGAACTGCTGCTATAAAACATCTCTAGGGAACCTTCTTAAAAGTATAATAATAATAATAACTAATATAATATTTTAAATGGATTTAAAGTTATGATAATAACTCATTTATATGGTATTGAAGGTTTGAAAAATGTTTTATGTACATTATCTTAATTCATAAGCAGTGCATTCATTAATTTGCATTTTAAAAGTTTTCCTTTAAATTTTTGTAAACTCTCCTGAGGCAAGAACTGTGCCACTTATTTGTGGGGTTTTTTTTTAATTAGCCAGATCCTGGTATATAAAATGTTAGACACTCCGCTAATTCTAGTTGGTTTATATTCTCCATTGTTGTAGCAATTTAATGAGAAAGTGTTTCTTCATTGCTTTAGATTTCACTACAAAATTTCTACCTCTAGATGGTAGCAAAGACTAGCTTTTTGCTTTAGTTGCAAAATCAGATCCATATTGAACTTATTGAACCATTGGTATGGAAGGAGCCATAGAGATCTTCTAATTCCAACAGCTCATTTTAATGATGAAGAAACAGAACTTCTGGAACTTGCCTGGGGTTACACAGCTAGTTAGTCAAGGCTTGATTTCATGTTCCCTGGCTTACATCTTGAATGAGAAATATTGCTCTTTTCAGAGTTTATAAAAAACAAAACACAAAACTAAATATAGAACTAAAAAAATTGTACATCCTTTGGAAGAATTCCATGTGAAAATAGCTATAATAAAGTTTTGTACAAATTTGAACTGTATTATGCAAGTACAAATCTGTGTAATAACACATCTTTTCAATAAAAAAATTATGTAATAACTGATCTTTGTAATGAAAGAAGTGATTCCTGCCCCCCCTCTTTTGAGACCACAGAATGAATACTTGACAGGCTCTAATTAGAATGCATATAGCTTGGAGGAGATTAAAGAGTTTCACTTCGTAGGAAAAAATGAAATAAAAAGCGTATGGAGCTCAACTTAATTCTATATTTGGAGATCCCATTTGTCTACAAAGGAGACAGATTAAAGGGAATGGAAAAATGATTTTTTTTTAGGGAATGTATATTAATTGGAAATATGATTGGATAGCAGTTCACAAGCACATCATGTTAAGTTTGTAAGAGACCTCATAGGTCCAACTTATCTGAACCAGAATCCTCTCTATAGTAATCCCAGTAAGTGCTCATTTTGTCTCCATTGGAAGTGATGAAGACCTACTACCTCCTGAGGAATCTTATCCCACTTTTAAACAGCTCTAATTTTTATTAGGAAGGTTATTTGAGGCGTTTGGATGGTGGTGTGGGATCTAATGCTAGAATGGCCCCAGAAGATCTGGGTTCAAATCCTGTACATTCCCTTAGTAATTGCATGACTGTGGGCAAGTTATTTAAGAAAAAAACTTAACTCCCTAAATCAGTCTCAGTTACCTCATGTGTAAAACAGACATGATAATCACCTATCCCCAAAGGATGAGATAACACGTCTTTGTAATAAAAAAGTGATTTTTTTCCCCCCTCTACCCAGATAACAGAATGATTGATTACTTGACAGGTTCTAATTAGAATGCATGTGGCTTGGGGGGGATTAGAGTTTGAAAAACCTCCCAGGTGGAAGACAGAAAATAAATAGGTGTGTATACAATTCAACTTGGGAAATCGCTTATAGAATTTAATATTAATATAATTTTACATAATCATGATTTAATATAAACTATACATTATGATTATGTATTATATCAATATAGAACAAAGAAAGAACTAATAAAATTATGATCAATTAATATTAGTCTAAATGTTATATAATTATAATTATAAAACTTATAAAATTTCATTAAGATTCTTAAATGGCTATTGCCTAATTTTTAAGTCTGGTCTGGTGTTAATTTGGGTGACCAGAGGTCATAATATTTAACTCTTCTCTTTTGAATGAATAATTTAAGTAGAGAAACTGAAAGGATCTTAGAAAGTATGTGATTTGCCCATATAGGTAGTAATTGATGAAACCTAGGTGCTATAGAGATGGAGTTAGAATATTTGCTCACTTAGAATGAAATTAAATCTTCAAAGTACTTTGAACGTTTTGAAGCTACTTGGAAAACTTTTGTAGAGAAAATAATATTCTTTGAAAATAGCTACTTCTTTGGATTGATGCTAAAGGATGCCTGCCATAGGACCTAACATAAGCTATAGGGGTTTTAAGCAAAATGAAACTCTAAAAGAAACCAGTGTCTTGGTTTTTAATAGGATCAGAAAATGTAGAACTGTTAAAAAAAAAATCAGAGACTGTCTAGTTCAACCCCCTCATTTCAAAGAATAAATCGAGGCCGGGAAGTTAAGTAATTTCCTCAAGGTCTCTCGGGAAGAAGCAGAAAGAACTGAGATTCCAATCTGTTTGCTCTGGTTTGACTCTAAATCTGGGGCTCTTTGACATTAACTACAGCTTGTAAGAGGTGTTCCGAGCCTCCCTAACTTCATTCAATGCCTTTGCTGTGGAATATTTGTGTCAGTGCACTGTTTTTTCAACTTTCTTTTCTACATTTTTTTGTTTAAAATGTGTAATGGGAAACAATAAGACGATAATTTTCTATCTGACTCTGGCATTTTCCAGACTAGTTCTCTTTCTTAAGGCTTTCAAACCTACTTCTTGCTAATTCTGTATATGCTTTGTATTTACTTTCGGTGATTTTTGTGTTTGGGGTACCTTCCTCTCTTCTCTTTTCTGCCTGTTGAAATTCACCTGTCTTGGTGAACTGAGAGAACTATCTTGGATCTCATGTAGCAGTATGTAGATTGTATTCTAGTTATCAGTCTTTATCTCATGCTCTAACCAGATTGTGTTGTTCATGTGCAGGAATTATATTTTATCCTGACTTCTATATATTGTAATACTTGGCACTGTGCCTTATACATAGTAAGCATTTAATATTTTTAATTGAATTGTTGGGTTGGTAATATAAAGAAAAAATTCCTAAATGGAGGGGGAAAAATCCTCAAAAAAATTTTTTTCTTCTTTTTTTGTCTCATGGACCACTTAACTAAAAAATCATTACTATTCGATTGTTGGTGTGGGTAAAAAAAAATCAAAAGATAAGACAGCATGCCAAATTACCTGAAGGATTATACTGTTGTTTTATATATTTTTCTCTTTTCAGCTTATTCCTTTTTAGTACAAGCCTTTGTGACCAAGAATCTGACCCTTTTGCAAAAAAAAGGAATCCTTTGGAAGAAATCTTTGCTATTTAAAATAATTTATCTAATGTTAACTAGTTGGAAAATGCATGAGGTAATTATATCATATCCATTAACCTTCTGAAAAGAACATTTGGTTTTAAATAGATTCCCACTGTTCCTGAGTGTTATGATTTGTATTCAAGGGCGGTCCAATTTTGAGGTGAAGATTATAGTAATTTGGTCTTTTTAGATTATGATGTAATATGCCTTTGTGGTTTCTAGGCCTTTGACTGGAAAGGAAAATGTACTAATCTGCCTCCCTCCTAACCCCAGTTACCCCTCATTTCTATTTCAACTATGATTAAACCATGGACAGAGGACAATAGAAGAGTAAACTCTGGCTCTAATTAGTCTACTCCCTGCTCTATCCATTCATTTCCTTCCTAATCTTTTTCATGCTAGAGAAATATAATTGTATATAAAAGCATTTATTTAAAATATACTAACCTTAGACAACTTGGAACCTTACTTGCTTTTAATTTTTTTATTCACTTTCCTGTCTGTGAATTTTTCTTTTACAACCCCTCCCCCCATTCTCTCCCTTTTGCTTTTCTTTCCAATTGTTTGATATGAATTTCTTTCAGGTTTCCCACCCTTTTTCCCCCCCTCACCTTTACCATCTGGCAATCCTTTTCTCCAATAACTTTTAAGTTGCTTGTTCCTCTTTGTTAATTTTAATTCTCTTTTTTATTTCATCTTCATTATTTGTTTTTTGTTTCCTCTCCCTAGTTCCTTTGGGAGAAGAAGGCAAGTAAAAGTATATATTTAATAAAACAATAAAATAAACAGGACATTGGCTTTTACCTTAATGTAACTATCATTAAGATAGATTCAAGATGTTTACGTTTTGGTTTTTACTATGCCTTTAGTCCATATAATAATTTTTCTTAGTTCATTCCCTTTCTATTTTCTTCTTCTATTTTCCTAATGATTTTACTTCTCCATTTTCCAAAAGTTTATTTGAAAACACACATTTTCAACAGTTCCTGCTTTTTAAATGTTTCTCCCTCATCTGAAAAAGAACATTAAGCTAAATGGTCTCTAAGGGCCTCTCCAGTTCTGACTTTCTTTGAACCTCTTCATTGTGTCTGTCTTGCCACTAAGGACACTTAAATCTCCTAATATTAAAAAAAAAAAAAGGAAAAAGTCTGTAAGTGAAAAGGTAGATCATTTCCCCATTCTCCTTTAATATGCCATTTGTTGATAGCATTGGTGTGCAGTTTGCAGGGAGAGTAGTAAGTCATTCTAAGGCAAACTGACCTCTTTTCTCACTGATGCTTGAATTGCTGTCATCCCCAGCTACTTGGCTTCCATTCTCAATTGAATCATTAACTGAAGAAAAGTGAAGTAAGAAGTCTTAACATATAGAACTTTCTCTTTAGGGGTTTGCAGAGAAGTGTCATAGCACAGTGAGGAGGTGGAAGACATAGTTTCTTGGACCAAAATCTCTCTAAGATCCTTTAAAATATTCCAAGCACATTTTATGACAGTAGACCTTTTTTTATTGTTGTTGTTCACTTGTTTCTGTCATTTCCAATTCTTCATGACTCCATTTAGAGTTTTCTTGACAAAGATACTGGAGTGGTTTGCCATTTCCTTTTTCAGCTCATTTTACAGATGAGAAACCGAGGCAGATAGCTTTAAGTGACTTGTCCAGGGTCACTTTGCCAGTAAATGTCTGAAGTCAGATTTGAACTCAGTAAGAAGAATCTCCTTGGCTCCAGACCTGATGCTCTTTTCACTGCTCCAACAACAAAAACAACAAAGTAAAGTGACTTCCCTAGGATTCTAGAAAGAGTCCCTGGAAAAACATTTAAATTTAGTTCCATTTTTATAGTCCCATTTGTTCTTAGTTTACTAACCAAGAGAATTTTCAGACAGTACCTATTCACCTGTAGGCAGGTACATTGACTTTTAAATTGATAGAGCTCCATTTGCATAGTGCTTGTCTCTGAGCTACTATGATTTTGGAAGCATACAAATACAAAGGGGAGAAAAGCTAATATATTCATATATATATATATATATATATACATATATATATAATCACATCCACTGTGACTTTACATTTGTTATCTCCTTTCTGGTTGCTAGATCACTTTTTGGTTGAGAAAGTCTGCTTGCCTTGTACTAATTGATTTATTTCTATTTTTTTTAAGAAAGATTTTTTTTTATTTTGAGTTTTACAATTTTTTCCCCTATTCTTGCTTCTCTCCTCCCACCCCCCACAGAAGGCAATCTGTAAGTCTGTACATTGTTTCCATAGTATATATTGATTCAAGTTGAATGTCATGAGACAAATCATATCCTTAAGGAAGAAACATAAAGTATAAGAGATAGCAAAATTACATAAGATGTTTTTTTTTCTAAATTGATGTTAATAGTCTTTGGTCTTTGTTCAAACTCCACAATTTTTTCTCTGGAACAATAGTATTCCATGACATATATACCAGAGTTTGTTAAACTATTCCCTAATTGAAGGACATTCACTTAATTTCCAAATTCTTTGTCACCACAAACAGGGCTACTATGGATATTTTTGTACAAGTGATGTTTTTACCCCTTTTCATCCTCTCTTCAGGGTATAGACCCAGTAGTAGTAGTATTGCTGGATCAAAGGGTATGCACATTTTTGTTGCCCTTTGGGTGTAATTCCAAATTGCTCTCCAGAAAGATTGAATGAATTCACCAACAATGCATTAGTGTTCCAGATTTCCCACATCCCTTCCAACAATGATCATTGTCCTTTCTGGTCGAATTGGCCAGTCTGAGAGGTGTGAGGTGGTACCTCAGAGATGCTTTAATTTGCATTTCTCTAATAAGTAATGATTTAGAGCAGTTTTTCATATGACTATGGATCGCTTTGATTTCCTCATCTAATAAATTGCCTTTGCATATCCTTTGACTCAATTGTGGGATGGCTTCATTTTTTTTGCAAATTTGACTCAGTTCTCTGTATATTTTAGAAATGAATCCTTTATCAGAAACACTAGTAGGGAAAATTGTTGCCCAATATGCTACATTTCTTTTGAACTTGGTTACAGTGGTATTGTCTGTGCAAAAGCTTTTTAATTTAATGTAATTGAAATCATCTAGTTCATTTTTAGTGATATTCTCCGTCTCTTCCTTAGTCATAAACTGTTCCCCTTTCCATAGATCTGACAGGCAAACTACTCCTTGATATTCTAGTTTGCTTATAATATTGTTTTTTATGGCTAAATCCTGTATCCATTTTGATCTTGGTATAGGGTATGAGGTGTTGGTCTAATCTAAGTTTCTTCCATACTAACTTCCAATTTTCCCATCAGTTTTTATCAAAGAGAGTTTTTATCCCAATAGCTGGACTCTTTGGGTTTATCAAAAAGCAGATTACTATAATTATTTCCTACCATTGCACCTAGTCTATTCGATTGATCCACCACTCTATTTCTTAGCCAGTACCAGACAGTTTTGATGACTGATGCTTTATAATATAATTTTAGATCTGGTAAGGCTAAAATCACCTTGTTTTGCACTTTTTTTCATTGAATCCCTGGAAATTCTTGAGGTTTATCAATTTAATTTTTTTTTCATAAAACCAGCTCTTGGTTTTATTTTTTTATTTTATTCTTTATTTCAATATTTTTCTTGTTTTCAATTTTACTAATTTCTCCTTTAATTTTTAGAATTTCTAATTTGATATTTAATTGGGGGGCTTTTAATTTGTTCTTTCTCTAATTTTTTTAGTTGCATATTTATTTCATTGATTTCCTCTTTTTCCAATTTTTTTGGAAGCATTTAGAGATATAATATATCCCCTGACAGTCACCTTGAATGTATCCCATAGGTTTTGGTATGTTGTTTCATTATTGTCATTATCTAGGTTGAAATAATTAATTCTTTCTATAATTTGTTGCTTTATCTACTCATTCTTTAAAATGGGGTTATTTATTTTTCAATTAGTTCTGGGTCTATACCTCCCTGGTTCAATATTACATATTATTCTTATTGTATTATGATCTGAGAAAGATGTATTCACTATTTCTGCCTTTCTGCAGTTGATCATTAGGTTTTTATGTCCTAGTACATGATCAGTTTTTGTGTAAGTGCCATGTACTGCAGAGAAAAAGGTATATTTCTTTCTATCCCCATTCAGTTTCTTCCATAAGTCTATCCTGTCTAGGTTTTCTAACTCTCTATTTACCTCCTTAACTTCCTTCCTGTTTATTTTATGATTAGATTTATCTAGATCTGAGAGCAGGAGGTTGAGGTCTCCCACTAGTGGAGTTTTGCTGTGTATATTTTCCTGTAGCTCTTTCAACTTCTCTAAGAATTTGGATGCTATCCCATTGGGTGCATACTGTTTAGTATAGAAATTACTCTATTGTTTATGGTACCTTTTAGGAGGATATAGTTTCCTTCCTTATCTCTTTTAATGCTATCTATTTTTGCAGATGCTTTGTCTGAGATAAGGATTACTACCCCTGCTTTTTTCACTTCAGCTGGAGCAAAATATATTTTGTTCCAACCTTTTACTTATTCTATATGTATCTCTCTGCTTCAAATGAGTTTCTTGTAAGCAGCATATTGTAGGATTCTGGTTTTTAATCCACTCTGCTATTCGCTTAGTTTTAAGGGAGAATTCATCCCATTTGCATTCAGAGTTATAATTACTAACTCTTTATTGCCATCCATGCTATCTTCTCTCTTGTTTGTATTTTTCCTCTTTTTCCCCTTTATCCCTATTTCCCAGTATTTTGTTTCTGGATACCGACACCTTCAGTGTGTTTTCCTCCTTTATCAACCCCCTCCCCTTTCTTTCCCCTTTCCCCTACTTCCCTTCCTTCTGTTATATCCCCTTTTCTCCCTCTCCTTGTTCCCCCCCCCCCTTTCCCTCTTCCCCTTTTAATACTTGAAAGGTAAGATAAGTTTCTCAACTGAGTGTGTGTATGTTAACTTTAAGCTAAGTCTGATGAGATGAAGATTCAGGTGGCTCTTCCTTCCTTCTTTCCCTCTATTACAATAGGTCGTTTGTCCCTCTTAATGTAATCATATTTACTCCATTCAGTCTCCTCCATCCTCCCATCTCCTTACTGTCCCCCCTTTTAAGGAGGTATTGTTTTTAAATCATTTTGTCTGAATGATTTAAAAGTCATGAGTGTCCATTACTTCTGGCTAAGTATATTCTCTCTAATAGAGTTAAAATTCTCAAGAGTTACAAGCATCTTTCTCACAAGTCGGGATGTAACCAGTTTCCTCTTATTGGATAGCAGTTCTTTTTACCTTTTTTGTTTTTAAACTTTTCATGTGTCTTTCAAGCCTCCTGTTTGATGTCCAAATTTTCTATTTAGCTCTGGTCTTTTCACCAGGAAATTTTGGAAGTCTCCCGTTTGGTTAAATGTCCATCGTTTCCCCCTGGAATTGAAGGCTTAGTTTTGCTGGATAGTGGATTCTTGGCTGCATTCCAAGCTCCATTACTCTTTGAAATAGCTCATTCCAGGCCCTTCCATCCCTTAATTGTTGATGCAGCCAGGTCCTGCGTAAGCCTTACTGTGACTCCTTGGTATTTAAATTGTTTCTTTTTGGCTGCTTGCTGGATTTTCTCTTTTATCTTATACTTCTAGAATTTGGCCACAACATTCCTTGGCGTTTTCATTTTAGGATCTCTTTCAGGAGAGGATCGATGTACTCTTTCAATAACTATTTTGCCCTCTGGTTCCATGACATTAGGGCGATTTTCCATCACCAAATGTTGTAATGTTAAGTCCAGGTTTTTTTTTTTCCTCTTCAATGTTTTCAGGAAGGCTTATAATTCTTATGTTGTCCCATCTTGATCTGTTCTCAAGGTCATTGGTTTTGTTGATGAGCTATTTTATATTTTCTTCTATTTTTTTGTTCTTTTGGTTTTAACAGACTCTTGCCTCATGCCTCATGAAGTTATTAGTTTCCACAGATTCCATTCTTTTTTTTTTTTTTAGGTTTTTGCAAGGCAAATGGGGTTAAGTGGCTTGCCCAAGGCCACACAGCTAGGTAATTATTAAGTGTGTGAGACCGGATTTGAACCCAGGTACTCCTGACTCCAAGGCTGGTGCTTTATCCACTACACCACCTAGCCGCCCCTCCATTCTTTTTTTTTAGAGAATTTTCTTCATTTATCTTTTGCAACTCCTTTTCCACTTGATCAATTTTATTTTTGAAGGAGTTTTCCATTTGCCCAAGTGTAGTTTTGTGAGAATTATTTTCTTTTTGCATTTGTCCAATTGAGGATCTGGGAGAATTAGTCTCATTTTGTATTTGTCCAATTGTATTTTCCAAGGATTTGTTTTCTTGTTGCAAGATGTTTATTTTCTCTTGCAACTGGGTAATTTCTTTTCCTAATTTTTCCAATTGAATTTTAAACTTCTTCCTGATTTCTTTAAGGAAGTCTTCCTGGGCTGGAGACCAATTCATAATCTCCTCAGCAGTCTATTTCTTTTAAGTATTTCTCCATGGGCCCCTCTTTTTGCTGGCCTTTCTTCATTTTCCTAGGACCTTGTGTTGGCAGGGGCTGACTCTCAGAGGTTTGCTTTTGAAAACCCTAGAGACTTTGTTCACTTGAATTAGTAATTACAAGGCCTGCCCAGTAGGAGGCACTGTTTGCTTTCTCCTGAATGTTTGAGGTCAGCAGCAGGGTCTGAGTTGACCTTGAACAATGGCCTGGGCCCTGGGGGAGGTGAATTAATCTCCCTTTCAGCTGAGTGAACTCTGTTGCCCAAACCTGAGCCTGAGGTGGTAGGGAGATCTAATCCTTGTTCCTGGGAAGAGTGCTCTGCTTAAAGTATGGATTTCAGGTCCCTTGTCCAGCTGGTCATTTTTCCAGATTTACTCTGTGATTCTGTGTTTGAATTCATCCTTCTGTGGACTGGGGCTCACCAGAGCTCCTCTCCCCTGGTCAAAGATTCCACAGCTAAAGTTGGTTCTTGGGACCCACCACTCACCAAAGCCTCTATGGCTGAGGCTGATCCTCTGGCTTTCCCCTGCTACTTTCCCTGTGCAGGCCCTCTAGTCTCCGCTCCCAGTTTACCCATGGTCCCCGGAGACAGACCTTGTTGGTAGGTGTTCTTCTCCTAGCTTCTCTTTTTGTGTTTTGTTGATCGAATTTCTATTAAGAGGTTTCTTTCATATTATTTTTGAGGTTGAAACAGGAACACTTAAAACAGTGCCTGTCTTCTCTTCGCTGTCTTGGCTGAGAGTAGATTTATTTCTATTTTAAGGAGTAAATCTAAAGAGTTGTAGCGTGTGTCCATTTTTCCAAGAAAGGCAGACAACTCTACTCTTTAGAGTTATCTTTTTGCTATTCATGGGGTAGGAAGCAGGTTTACAGAGGCATGCCTTTTATGAGACAACTATGTCAGGTTAATTGAAAGTAACTCCATGTTATTGTTGGGTTTTTGTTTTTTGTTTTGTCTTTTTAGATGTGTAAGATCTGACCTCAAACCAGTCTGCTAACCAGTTCAAAGCAAGAAGACTGATTTTGTTGTTTATATTCCATAAAACACTTAGTGCAGGGTTGTATGGCAAGTCAGTTTTTCTATAACAGAACCTAATAAATGTTCAATGGATAACAAAAAAAAAATGAACAATTCTATTAATAATACCAAATTTATCTCTAAAAAGAAAAAAAAGTAGCTCAGGAAATCTGAATTCCAAGCCAAGATCTTGCCTCATTATTATCTGTGTGGAATTATAGGCACTTAAACTCACTGAGTCTCATTTACTTATTTTTTTTGAGTATAATGATGCATTTCCCTCTCAGAATATTTTATTTGTACCTATTTGGTATTTATTCTCTTTTTGTTTCTTCTTTATACACTTAAATATATTTTTCTTGTCCTCCCAGTGAAAAATGTCAGATCTTTTGTAGTGGGGCTTTTTCAACTTTGTTTTTTATTATACTAGTCCTAGTACTTAATATTTGAGTGGCACTTTAACTTTTAAATTACTTGAAGGCCAATACTTAATTGTTTTTCCTTTCTGTATCCCCAATATGCAGTTCACAATGTCTCATGTATACTAGGTTCTTATTAAACTGAATATTTGCTTCTTACAATTGTTGGAAAGATGAAATGAGATCATGTCCATAAAATGCCTTCTAGCTACAAATCACTATATAAATGTCAGCTATTATAATATATTACTCAGACAGCCAGTTTGGTTGCTCAATTGTGAGAAAAATGAATTAGCAACGGCCTTATAGACTTGTGACTCTCACTGTTGATAAAGGCAGAATTCTCAAACTTCCAGAGTCTTCAAATTGGAACTTCACAGTTAAACTTGGAGTAATCTTACATCACTCACATCAACAGGAATATTTTCAGGCTCCAGTAAGAAACTCCAGGTTCTTTGCCAGTTCTCCTAATTCCAGATTTTTGAGTTAGAATTTGCTGTGGGGATGGTCTCTTTCCCTTGCCCAAGATTTGTAACTGGATGGACTTAAGGACAGATGTAGCATGCCAGGCCAAGAGACTCAAATGTCTTTCACACTGGTGAAGTTTTGCTAAAGCTTGCTTTGCTCTCCAGGTTAAAATGTCCCTTTTTGTGCTTTGCCGGTTTCTTCCCCATTTCATGTTTCCTTACTCCCCAAATCAAGAGGGTTCTATTTTTATAGGCCCCTACACTAGAGCTTATAAATCTCTGCAAAGCTTAATTTTACTTTTAATTAATAGAACTCTGAAAATTTTACCTAGCTGTTACTAATGCAGCTGACCTGCAGAGAGACTCCTAGAGTTATAATTTCTTTTATTTGCTTAGTGATGTCAATATTGTCTAGGTGGCTCAAGAAAGTCCACCTTCACCTATTTGGTTAGACTCTTCCTTTGCATTGCAGCAGCAAATCCTGAAACTTTCTCATGTTATGCCTGGAACCTTTGCCACTTGTCTGGGTAGTGTAACTGTTATGTAAACTTAGAGATTCCATGGTACTTGAGGAGGGATGTGCAGTAATAATGGGGTAATTCTTAAAATCCAGTTTTCTATCCTTTCTGTGAGTCTGGTAGTATCAGAAAAAAATCTGGGTTTAACTCAAACAAAATTATTATTTAACCTGTTCTCCTAATATTCGTTGTTCTTCAGAGATATTTAAAAATCGTTGAATAGAGAGGTTTCATTGAAACAGATAACATTTTCTGCAATATATGTGACAGGTCTTATAATTCAAATGGATAAAAGTAAGACTAAACTTGTGTTAATACACGTTTTCCTGAGCTTGCTCTGGTAGGCATGATGCCATATCTACATCCTTGTGGGAAATGCCAGATTTCTGGATGGATATGATATTGTATTATGATCTTCATTGTGATATGAAACTATTTACAGGCTTACTTTAGTTTCTATTGTTAACATTTTTCCAGCTGAGCTAAGTTACCCAGGGTTGGATTATTGGATTGGTTAGAATTTAAATTGAAACATTAAGGGCCCCTTTTGAAAGCAAAGACACTTTTCAGGAGGAAAAAATTTGTAATCCATAAATGTTGGATAATAGTAATATTACTGGGAATTGCCTTAAGAAAAGTGGCAATGTTGACATACCTTTTCAATATGTCTTGAGTTATAATACTGGGAAATATGTAGCCAATGACCAATGTTATTCCACTGTTATGCTAAGTGCTGGAGACACAAAGAAAGAAGGAAAAATTCCCTATACCTCAAGGATCATACACTCTAATGGAGAAGATAATCTGTCTACAACTAGTAGATTAGAATTCTTTACCTAGGACCTAGGAACTATTTTTTTAAAAAATATTTTAATAGCTGTATGTCAATATAATTGATTTCCTTTGTAATCTTGTGTGTATTATGTTGTGTACTTTAAAAACTTTATTCTTATAAAGGGTCTCTAGACTTCACCAGACTGCTGAAGAGGTTCATTTCTTCTTTGTTCAGCTTATCAAATGTTTCAGGGTGCAGAACCAGTTTCTTATATCTTTGGTAAAGAGTGTTTATTTTAAATGATTTAATGTTTTGTTAGAGAACCACAAAATTTTATAACTTTTAGGGAGCTTTGATTTAATAGCTGTCTAATAGTTGATTCAATTAGAGAGTTATCCTAGCTAAAATTCCATTCTTTTACTGGAACTCTTTCTGGATTCCAAGAATTCTAGTGTCTTTCTTTTGTTGATTATTTCCTATCTGTTCTATATATAACTTGATTGCATATAATTATTTACCTGTTGATTTCCCCTTTAGATTATGAGCTCCCTGAGAGCAGGGATTGCTTTTTATTGAATCCACAGCAATTAATACAATGCCAGAAAAATAGTAGCCACTTAAGTCTTTATCAACTGACTGGAGACTCAGGAATTAGTAGGGACAAGATTATAAAGAATGATAGAGATCTATAAAGAAAGGGAAGAAATAAAAAAGAAAGAAGGGAGATAAGTTCTTAAGACATTTGTGTGGCCATTTTACTATATCATTATTTACCTGAACACAACTATATACATATATAGTATATGACTTAGTGGGGCTTTCTTAAAGCAAACAAAACCAAAAAACCAAAGTCTCTTAGTCTGAGAAGAATAATACACAAGGACATAACTCACATTAAGAAATATATTTCACTCTTCCAAAGAATTGCCTAAGGGAGTCACAAAAATCTTAGTTTATGATTTTAAAAATGAGTTTTTGAAAAAGGAATATTATACTCAGGAGGGGAGCCTCTAATGCCAGAGTTCAGATGAGAGTAACAATTCATAACCATCCATTTATCTAATAACCTAATGGAGGAACTGCTGATATAGTCTTTAAGTACCATCATGTGGATTCTTTGCTATCATATTATCAAATTTATAAAGCACTTAGAGTTGATTATTCATTTAGTTTGCTGAACTCTCTGAGTATTGTTAACCCTATAATGTCAGTGAGATGCCTGGTACTTGTGAAGTCTTCCCCCCACCCCCAACAAATATTTTTGATCTGCTTTGCATTCCCTTGCTCAACTTGGAATTTTAACTTTATTGCCAGTCTCTTTACCCTCCTAAAGACAACCTTTTACCTTATTATTTGTTCTATCTGTCCTCTTTATCAGTGCCCTCTGTCCCTGGTTCACTTGAGGTACCCAACATGATTAAGGTCACCCTTTTCCTTCTGAACCTAAGGCTACTTTGTCCTTTTCCTTAATTACTTGTTCTAACTGCTCCTAGGACCTGACCTGTTTGGGGTTCCTTTTGACATCCAAAGCCCACCTTAACAAACGTAAGTTCTGCCCTTTCTAGCTGCTCCATCTCAGCATCATCCATCTTTGGGAACCCTTATGATATACAGAGGTCACCTTATCAGATTTAAACATCTGCTAAGGACATTTTGTTTTTTCCACCCTTTATAAAGAACCTGTTTTAAACCTCCCATTGTCAGAGCCACCTTTCAAGTCTTGCCCACTGCCCAGTAAAACTTACTTTACTGGGAGACAGTAAAGCCTGCATCAGACATTATTTCTCAGACACTCTTTGTTGAACCCCTATACAGTACAAGCTCTGGGTTTTCCATTCTTGACTAAATTTGAAAAAAATGAAAAATATCCAGCAAGAAGGAACTTTAGGGCTTATTTAAATTAAAGTGACTTTAAATATATTTTAAGAGTTTGTATTTTTTGAACCATTTCTATCAGATATTTACTTCAGTAAACAAAGGTGAGAGACAAAGCCCATATTCCTTGCTTTTCCTTTAGGAACTAGCCTTTGCCACATACTTCATAATTGTATCCTGAACTGATTCCAAGAAACACAGAATCATAGGATAAAAAATCATGAAATTTTCAAACCAGAAGGGACATTAGGAGTCATTTAGTCCAACATCTTCATTTTATAGATGGGAAAAACAGGCCTAGGGACATGAGGTGACACAGAGAGTTAATTTGAAGAAGCTGGACTGAAGTGGGTGGATTTTTTTTTTCTGGGATTAAGGCAGGATGGGGGGAGGGGGCCTAGTTTGAGATGGGAAGCTGAGTAAGAGTAAGAACTTCCAGGCATCATTTGTATCACTATCCAATAGTTCCCATTTAAACTACAAAGAGTCCTGGTGGTGCTTGGATTGGAGTTGAAGGAGACTCTCTCCGGGGATTCTGGTCCCTCCTGACCAGAGGAGGGTGGAATAGTTGAGGTCTAATTCCATCTGGCAGAGGAGGGTTGTGCACATAACACCTGGTGGTGCCTGCCTCTACTCAAGATTCTAAAATGTTTTCCTCTGCTTATATTTTCCTCTGGCTTGCAAAATTTTTTTTGCAAAGTGATTTTTATGCAAGGGGGAAAAAAACCCTGAAGGAGAAGACTATGCATATTCAATTCATTTTTAAAACGTTTTAGACAGAAAGGGAAAGGTATTAAATGGAATAGGGAATACCTTTCCCTTTCTGTCTAAAGTTTTAAAAATGAATTCCCTTCTGTATAGATATTTTATTTTGAAATTCTGAAACGACAAGGGGAATATAGAGAAATAGGAAACTATATAAAATAATAAAAATTGAAAGAAATGAGACGAGTTTCATTGACTTAAATCTCAGAAAAATGTTTATGCCAACTTAGTAGTGACTGGGCAGAAAAAAGAGTTGAGATAGGGGAAGTACTATAAAATGGGACATTGTTGTAGTTGAAATTTGTATTTTAAAATGTAAATAATTTAGATCAAGAATTCTTAACCCTTTTGTTTCATGGCTTCCTTTGGCAGTAGTAAAACCTATAGATCCCATTTCTCAATATTATTTTAAGATGCATAATATAAAATATATGATTACAAAAGAAATGAATTACAGTGAAAAATATATATACATACATATATGTATGTATGCATATTTAAAGTTCAAGAATCTCATGCTAACCATTCTTGATTTAAATGATATTTTGAGTTAATTACTTCCTTATTTAGGATTGCCTATTTTATTTAAACTAATAGAGTCAGGACCATATCTAGACCTTAACAAATATATAAGTAGCTAATTGGCAATTTTTTTTGTAGATTGACTTCTACCACCCCTTCAGAATTCAGATGGAAATCATCATCCTTATTTTTTTTTTAGGTTTTTGCAAGGCAAATTGCGTTAAGTGGCCTGCCCAAGGCCACACAGCTAGGTAATTATTAAGTGTCTGAACCGGATTTGAACCCAGGTACTCCTGACTCCAGGGCCGGTGCTTTATCTACTACGCCAATCATCCTCATTTTCAGATGATTTGGCGCTTTTTATTGATTGATATGAAGTAATGCTGATTGATATGAAGAAATGCTTAATGAAGTCACCTATGTGTCGTAGGAATTGAGGATAGGGATAGTTAACACAGGCAATCCATTTAGCAAAGCCTCCATACTTCTCCTAATTTCATCCTTCTAATAATATGAATATTCCCTATTTTTCCTTAGTAGGACTTTGCCAATTATATAGTGTTTATTCTGGAAGCTCTGCTATAGAGCATCATTTGCTTCCATCATTGTGTGACCCAATTACCATAGTGTTCTGTCCTTCAATAATGATATTGTGGATACCCCATTAACAGGGAGCAGGTTTCTAGTTATTGCACAGTCTTCTGCCCCCAAAATGGTGATGAATTTGCTCATTTCCTTTTCTATTTTACTTGGCATCCTTGGCACCATTTTTTAAATTAATTATTTTATTTATTCATTTATAGATTTTGAATTTTACAATTTTCTCCCCAGTCTCACTTACCTTCCCCCCACCCCCTCAGAAGGCAGTCAGTCTTAGTCTTTACTTGGCACCATTTTCTAAGCAATTAAGTCAATAGTCACAGATGATCGTTACAACTTAATTTCTGATAATGAAGATGCAAATAATAACACTCAGGAGAGAATAGCACCATCAAGTGTGAGTATCTAATGTTGGAAAACAAGTTTTAAATGCCAGTGCTTATGCCTGTATAATGAACCTCTTTTTCTAAAACTTTTAGATCTCTACAAACTCAACTTACATTTTTGTTGCCTATCAATATTACAAAGCTGTTTTTCCTGTTAGCAATTTCCATGACTTTTTAAAGGCCAGACAAAGCAGATTTCTTCCTACTTAAAAATATCCATACATTCATTGTACCTTAGGTATTTCAGTAATCACTTTTAATGTTATAAGTATACTCAGACTCAAATGGTTTCATAGTCTATATGACTTTACAGGTAGATCTAGAACTCTACTAGTTTAATAATTCACTCATTTTCCTAAAAGCATCTAGGTGACAGTGGATAGAATTCTGGACTTGGAATTAGGAAGACCTGAGTTCAAATTTGTTCAAAACCAAAGTGAATTTTTTGAATGAAAAGTGAATAAATTAATGAAAAATATTTATTAAACACCTATTATATAAAAAGAACTTTGCTTTTTTTTTGAAAGTAAGAAAAATAGCTAAAGGATTTTCTCAAGTTGTCTAGAATCAACCTTTTTAAAAATTTCTTGTTTAGATGGGAGTGTTGACCAGTTTATTCAAATTCAGTGATTTAGTCTTTATTACACTAGTGAACCTTTTATTGACTCCAGTATGAATGAGTACATGTCTCTTCATGCTTCCTGGTATTGTTCTTTTCTAGAGGTTGGGAATTGTTTATTATTATAAATAAAAATAATCACCAGTAATTTGTTTCTTTGGAGTTAGAGTGGGACAGAACAGGTATCTTTACAGACTTTGTGTGTTTGGAAGCAGAGGGAATTCATTTTAACTTTTCTTTAGATTGTTCCATAATGAAAAAGTCAAAGAAGTGGTTATCTAAAAAGGCTGATCCATGTAAACCAGGTTCATCTGTAAATTGAGGGGATTGGTTTAAATATCCTCTCAAAGGGCTGCTAGGTGGCACAGTGTGTAAAGCACCGGATCTAAATAAATAAACAAACAAACAAACAAATAAATATCCTCTCAAGTCCTTTTCAAGCTCTGCAACTGTGCCTAGTTGTAGGGTTGTAGAGTGTTGGAGGTGGAGTGGGAGTGTTTCTTTGATTCCTTCAAAACTTACCTCTAGCACTACCTTTTCTGACAACTTTCTCAACTCCTTCAGCTTCTCTTGCCCTGAAAAATTTTATGTTTTATACACCTGATCCCACCTAATTCTAGTGCCTTCACTTTGTTGATTATTTCTATTATATCTCATCCATCTTTGTACAGTCATCTACATGTTATCTCCTTTATTAATTTGTGATCTCTTAGACAGCAGAGACTCATTTTTATTTGTATTCCCACTGTTTAGCAGTGTTTGACACATAGTGTTTACCTGTTGACATATGCATATGTATATGTTATATCCATTAGTGGGATATAAGTTGCTTATGGGGAAGTGTTTTATTTTTTTGTTTATCTAGAGAGGAAAGCCTAGTGGCTGACCCATAATAGGGTGCTTATAAATCCTCATTGATTGAGTTGTCTCTTGGAACACCCTTGGTCTATAGTCATTAGAACATCAAGGGGATTATGCGCATAGTATTATTCAACTTTATAATTTCTTCAGACCCTTTCTAACTGTCTACAATTCTGTCCAGTGGTTTTCTTTCATAGCTTTGGGCTCATTATGGTTCTAGATTGTGATGTCAGAGCAAAAAGAATTACCAGCTGTGCCAGTCCCCATAGTGGTTTTGTGATAGCATCCCAAGTAGCCATTAGAGGCTAAAACTGAGACTGCCCCACTCCTTTTCACTTGTAACATAAGTTACTCTGGAATTCACAAAGTTAAGACTAGCCAACTGTGGTAAAAGTGTTGAAGTATATATTCAAGCCCATTCTAAGTATAGTAATTCTTCAATTCAAATGATAAGTTTGAATACTCCTATACCCAATTCAAAAGACAGCTGTTTTTTTAAAAAAATTTAAAGAAAAATGAATTGGGATTTTAGGTTATTGATGCTCAGCCCTGGATTTGCTATATTGCAGGTTGGTTCTAGTTAGTAATCTTGAGAATTGTCATGAAATTTTTAGTAAACAAATATGTTAAGAAAAGAATTTTTTAAAATTTATTTGGATTTTAAATAGCTCTTAGTACTTTGAGAAAGGAAGAATGCTGTAAAATCCAGCATATCAGTTCAAAAGGATTGTTAGGGTCTGAGACTTTGAATTGTGGGGAAATTGAAATTTGGGCCTAAACTGAATCTGGAATTGGAAGAGAGATGCCACTTCTTCATTTTGATATAAAAATCTCTAATCCCCTTTATATCTTTTTTTTTGGGGGGGGTTTGTAAGGCAAACGGGGTTAAGTGGCTTGCCCAAGGCCACACAGCTAGGTAATTACTAAGTGTCTGAGACTGGATTTGAACCCAGGTACTCCTGACACCAGGGCCGGTGCTTTATCCACTACGCCACCTAGCTGCCCCCTTTATATCTTTTTAACATCTTACTCGATTTTTTTCCCCTTGAGAAAAATATAGTCAACTTTACCCAATCCTACCTTTCTTGACTGATTTGGCTTTTCTATGCTTTTCTGTGCATTTCTATGCATTTCCTTACCTTTGGTCATACTATTCTGATTTCTGTATCTCTTCAGTGAAACCAATCTGCTGCCAAGTTCTATTGATTTTACACTTACATTCTTACATTTCTAAACTTTCTCTCATATGCTTCCTTTTCCCCCCTACACTCTTACCCCCTTGCCTCAGGGCTATGGGACTATATATAGAAATAGCTTTATTTTTCATTGGTCTTCCTGCCTAAAATCTCTGCTATCAAAGTAATAGGTTAGGTCTAAAGCTTTGGTCTGACCATGTCAGCTCCCCCCATTCAGTAAACTCCATTGGCTCCCTATCACCTTGAATATCCAATATAGCATACTATTTGTTCCTGCTCCCCTTTTGTAGTCTTAAATCTTACTTTCACTCTTTGATCAACTGACCCTGGCCTCCTTTATATTCCTTATATCTCTTAACTCCATACATTTTCAGTAACTGTTCCCCATTTCTGGAATTCTCTTCCTCTCTGCTTCATCGATTTTCTGACTTCCTTCAAATCCCAGTTAAAATCCTGTCTTGCATAGGAAGCCCCTTTCATGATCTCCCTTAATGCTGGCACCTGCTTTCTATTGTTAAATCACCTTCAGTTTATCCTATATCTCTCAAATTGCAAGTATTTGTTGACCTGTTGTCCATCCCATTCCACTGTCTTTCTTTTTATTCCATGAGATTAACAGTGCCCGAAATATAGTAGTCATTTAATAAATGTTTATCAAATATATATTAAAAAATGAGAGATGGTGGAGGTTCTCCATTTGGCACTAATACAAAGAAATATATTCTCAAGTGAAGAAAGATAGAATTTCTTTTTCTTTTCTGGCTTTTAAAAATCTAACCATAAGTATATACTTCTAAAGTATATGGTTTTGTTTATTTCATGACTAGATATTTCAGAACCCATCATCATCTTTGCATGACCTGCTAGATGTTTTTAGCTCTTAGAAGTTTAGAAGTGGCTAGCTGGGTGGGAGGAAGAGGTAGACCTCAGAATGGGGAGAGGAGTTCATTTTGTGCCCCACCTCCACCCCATCTTTTTGTTATTCTTGTGAATAAAAAAAATCCTACAATATAAAAAAGAGGGACAGAATTTCACAAGCTTTTTTCCATTTAGTGTAGAGATTTGCATTATCTAACAATCTTTGTTACAGTACACTTACCAGAGCCATTCTATTTTTACTCTCCCCATTCATTTTACATAAGTATACACACACACACACACACACACACACACACTCTCTTTTAAGATTCAGATATTTTGAAATTATGAATGATTGTTAATAAGAGGAAAACTATAAAACGTAATACTTCATGTACAGGGAATACAATGAGGAATAGGGAATAAAGCCTTGAATGTATTAAGAAGGGGGGACAATTTTCTAACCTAACCATAACAATTTTTTCAAATGAGAAATTATCCTATATTAAAATGTAGGAGGTGATAAATTTTTTACAGTCTGAACAGTGATTTAAACTTGTATTACAGTCGAGCACAATGATTTTTTGTGGGAAAATTAGAGGTTTAATAAAATGGGAGATATTTTTTGTTAACTCATTAAAGGTCTTCGCTAGGTATTCAATTTAGGGGAAATTATAAACATTTTTGGTATAATTTATTAATCTACTAGTGTTTTTGAAATTTGATTTTGTTTTGAACTATAAACTAAAGTAAGTCTAATGTCTTCCTGGTAGAGGAATCTCTCTAAAAGTGATTCTTCGAAAAATTCTGATTTGAGTTTCTCCTGATTTGAGATGAACTCTTGGGGTGACAGGCTACAGAAGGAATGAATTAGGATGACAAAAAGACAATTGGGTGCTTTGGAACTGTGGGAATTGCCATTGAGAAATGTCATCCTGATGTAAAATCTAAAGTCCTTCTATTCTAAGAAATATTTAGCTTTGCATTATGATAGACATTAATTTCATGAAGTAATGGATATAGCTTAGGGCCTAGGAGTCTGTCATATAAAATCTTGATGTTCTTGATGTCTGTCTGCTGCTGTTTGAGTTGGACCAACTCATCTTCCCTCTCAAATAACAAGACACATAACTGTTCCTGACTGCTATTGAAGTAGATCTAATGATCATGTAGGAAAACTTGGCAACGAAGCACTCTCTCAGGTCTGATGCGGAGTCTGGAATAATTTTAGTTGATGCTTCCCCTTTTAAGGTCTAAGACTTTATGTATAATTTCTCTTAAAGATTTTGCTTAAAATCTAAAATGACTAAACTCCTTTAAACTTCTGTATTTTGTTGTATCTTTCCTTCCAGCTGGTTCCCAAGATAAATGTGTCTAAACATAAGCTTTTCCATGCATCGCCAGACTCTGATTTTTGCCAAACTCACTGGATCATGATGCAATCCTGTGAAGTTGGTGTTGGAGTTCATCACCATGGAGGTGTTTCTGTCAACAAACCTTAACTTTATGGTCCTTTAATAATTGATTATACAGAAGAAGCAGAGGATGCTTAGGAAGGGAGGAAGATTGGTTTTATTTCAAAACACCTCTCACAGTTAAGAGTGATGATATGAACTATTTCAAATTTGGGATGGTCTATGAAATCTGACCTCACTGAATTAATATAGTAGTTTTAGAGTTAGAAAAAGGAAAGTGGTGATGGGCTGATTTGTCTTCTAATTTAGAAACTCACAAGCAGTGAGTCTCCCAAAAGTTTCATTCAGTATTTGGACTGTATTAATTTAATGTGATCAATAAATCCCATTATGCAGGCTCAAAATAACTTAATAGTTTGCTTTTTTTTAACAAGGCAATGGGGTTAAGTGACTTGGCCCAAGGTCACACAGCTGGGTAATTAGTAAGTATCTGAGGTCAGATTTGAACTCAGGTCCTCCTGACTCCAAGACTCCTGACTCTATCCCCTGAGCTACTTAGCTGCCCTAACTTAATAGTTTGAATGGATCCATATCTTGTAAATTATAAAGGGCACAACTAGAGGAATCAGTTCAGATTATATATAATTACACTTTCTCCCCCACCCCCAATGAGGTCATTCTGATTTTCTTTGGCTTTTACTTACTTGCTGAGATTTAAAACCAAAAAAAAAAAAAAACCCCTAAAATTATGACATGAGCTTCTGCTTACAATCTAGCTATAAGAGGTGTAATATCAAAGAGAGAAACTTCAAGTCTTTTGTGAAATAAATCGGGGATTTACACCTCTTCTTTGAAACTGGTTGAGTGACTGTTGTAAGAAAAGTTTTTTGTATGATAATAATTGATAGTATGAGTTGTGTTTTTTCTTTTTTGTTACATTTTTGGATGAGTCATAGAAAATAAATAAATCCTCAGTCAACTCTAGAAAACTATTAATTTTAGGCTGAACTGTATTTCAGAGTTAGTATTCCCTATTCCTCTTTGGAGCTCAGAGGCTATAAACCAACTTTAACTATAGCTTATGTATAATAATTCTGAAAAGAAATAGGAATTCATTTTAGACAATGGTTTTTGGGGATGTTTGTGTCATCTCAAATTCTTTGGATTTTCAAAGGAATAGGGTAATAGGTCTTGTTTTAAGGGTTATTAAACGTAAAATAAAATTCTGTTGTACATGCAAAAATATAACACAAGATGGCCAAAAGAAAATTCAGCAAGCAATGGCAAAAATAACACATTATTTTACTGTTTTATAATGTTAAAGTATTTCACCAAGACAAAAATTGCAGTCAAAAATTAATATGAGTTATGGAAAATGAAATACATAAAGATGCATCTATACAAGTGCAGACTAAATATTTTTCATAGATAGGTAAATAAAAAACAAAACAAAACCAAATGATATACAGTAAGTGCACACTTGATATGACTATGCAGGCAAAACTTAGTTAGTTTTATATATTCTTGTACAGTTCATGCACAAATCTCTCCCAAAGTAAAAGTTCAGTCTTTTTCTTTTTTTTTTAATTTGAGGAGAGGTAAGAAAAAGGGGGGAGGTTAAGTTCCTTGTAAGAATGTCAGTGTGGATGATGATGATGATGAGAGATCAGTTATATATATTACTTACTGTAATTTGTGATTGGCGAGGGAGTGGAGTGGTCGTTGGTGTGATAGTAATACTGCTGGTGACTTTATTTGTAGCTTTGCCTGCTGTTCCATTAATTAGGACTGGAGTTCGGTTATCTTGTGGTGGAGTTGAAGGACTGGCAGGTCTCACAGGACTGGCCATAGCTTGCATGTAAGGGCTTCCTAAGTGAATGTGGATTTTGTTATCCTCAGTAGTTATCACACTTGAACCATTACTGTTTGACCTTTGAAACTGCCATGCTGACTGTCTCTCTGGGGAAACTCTGAAGACAGCATGCTTGGCACCTATCTCCACTGGCTCTGGTGACCGTCCCTGTTCTGGGGAGCTTGCTGAACCAGTCACAGCCAAAACATGAATGGGAGACATTGTCCTTTCAGGGGTTATAGAGCCACAGGATTCTGGGGTTGGTGCTCTGGCAAAGGTAGCCATAGTAATAGGGGATGTACCTTGCTCAATGTTTATTGAGCTATCAGTAGAGGTTTTTGACTTCACTGGTGTTATGGAGGCATTTTGAATAATGGTTATTCTTTGCTTTGGGGTACCACAGTTGGGTATTACTGCAGTGCTTGTATAAGAGTGAGGACTTTCTGTAGTAGGACTGGTGATTTCAAGAGTGGCTGTATTTTGCCCATGGTCTGGAGTAACCTTTATGTGAAGAGGTTGTCCAGGTGTGTGACTTAGGACCAGATCCCCAGGCTGCACATAACTTCCATTCTGTTTAGCTGATATTTTTCCATTCTGAGGATGACCTTCCTTGGATTTCATCCAAGGGATCCACAACTTCCTATTGACTGGATGAGCGGGAGATGAGTTACATTTGAAGGACACTGTTGGCTCATTGTCGTGGGGATCTTCATCCTCATTATCACTTTCCTCATATAACTGCCCATTAATTACAGCTCGTTCCAAAGGAATGAGACTTTTGTAATCAGGAGGTTCATTGTCTGCTGGTTCAGTTTGGACTTCTTTAGAAAATACTTGAAGGTCAGAAATTCTTCTTCCATTAAGACTGGGTCGGAGACTCTTACTGAAATGCCGATATCTCTCTAATTCTTTAGTGAGGTTTTCAATCTCTCTTCCTAAGTCCCTATTCCTGTTTTCTTGTTGATTGAGTTTCTTTTGTAGAATTGTATGGTCACCTTGTAAGTGACATATTAAGTC
The DNA here is from genome assembly GCF_037893015.1 of Macrotis lagotis. Classification (NCBI taxonomy): domain Eukaryota; kingdom Metazoa; phylum Chordata; class Mammalia; order Peramelemorphia; family Peramelidae; genus Macrotis; species Macrotis lagotis. The sequence goes on from NC_133658.1 coordinate 544,987,848, forward strand.
TTCAGTTGCCATATATTCATGAATTTTCTCCTTTAATGCATCTACCTCCCTTGACAGGTGACCAGATTTGGCTTCTTCCTCTTTTAGCCTTTTGAAAAGCCACTGTTCCTGACTGGACTCTGTCTTTTCTGCTAACTTGTACCTAGCAAGTTCCTTTTTCACATCCTCAAGTTCCTCTGATAAAAATTTAGCCTTGTCTCTTTCATTGGCATAGCGTCGCTCAAGAGACTCATATTCATCTTCAGTTTTCATGAGATCATCTTCAATAGCTTTCATGTCTTTTAACTTATGCTTCAGCCTCTCCACCTCTTGGGAAAGCTCTTTAATCTTATTGTTTTCTTGGTGTACGGCCATTGTCGACTTCCCTGTCTCTTGTTTTGATTTGTTTTTGAGAAAATCTTTCTCAGTAGCTTCTAATGATTGGAGTCTCTTTTTCAAAATGTTAACTTTTGATAAGAGATCATTTCCTTTCTCTTCTTCTGCTTTAAGTTTGATTTTCAGTTCATCCCTCTCTTTGGTCACATTGTACACTTTTTCCTCTACATCTGTTTTGGACTTTAGTGCTCTTTTGCTTTCCTCAATTAGCTTTTCAGTAACCAATGCCACTTTGCTTTGTTCCACTTGAAGCTGAGATGTAACAGCTTGTAGCTTATCTTCTGTCTGCTTCATTTTTTCACTCATTGTTTTCCGTTCATCTACCAACATCACTGTGAGGGTTTTCAATTTAGTTAAATCCTCTTTGAGGGTAAATTCTGTCTTCTCCAGCTTACTCTCAATGCTTTCTAACTCTTTGATTCTAACTTTTAAACCATCCAGGTCTTGGGAAAGTTGCTTTGTTGTCATTTTTTCTTTTTCTAAATTACATTTCAGAGCATGACACTCCTGCTTGCTTTTGCCAAAGGCATCTTCCAGTTTTTCCAAATCCATAATCCTTTTGTTGAGCTTGTCAACCTCCAGTTTAAAGTCCTTACTCTGTGATGTCTCCTTTTCTAGCCTTTGGTGGAGATCTCGGCACTGCTCTTCCATTTTTATGAGTTCTTCATCTTTTCCTTCCATTTCTAATACTCTTTTCCTGAGTTCTTCCACTTCTGCTAGGATGCTGGAATTACCACCTTCTCCCTTGTTAATCTTTTCTCTTATTTCTTGTAATTCTTCTTCAGCTTTTCGTAAAGACCTATTCGTCTCCTCCAGCTCATCAATTTGGCGACTGAGTGCTGCCAGTTTTAGCCGGAGCTGCCGATTTTGGCTGTCCTCATTGGTGAGTTTAGCCATTGTTGCTTCCTGGCTCTCGTGGAGCTCCTTGGTTTGTCTTTGCAGTTTTCTTTCTAACCTGCCCACCTTCTGCTCTTCTTCCTGAGCTTTGGCTTCAGCAATGGCCAGTTTCTTGTGTGCTTGCTCAGCTGTTGTGGTCAAGTCTTGGATTTTCTGACTCTGGAGGGTGAGCTGATCAGTGAGCTTCTGTTGCTCATCTACAACCATCAAAGCAAATGATTTCAGTTTGGTCAACTCCTCCTTGAGGGCAGTGACTTTCTTCTTGTTCTCTTGTTCTCTTTGTTTATGGTAGGCTGTTTCTTGGTCTGTCAGCTTTTTAAACCTGAAAAACACAAAGTGCATTCTGTTTTACTACTTTGGATCAGTTAATCATTTTGCAATTTTGGAAAATGGTAAGAAGACAGTATCGCATGGTAAATAGTGTTGGGTTTTGAGTAAAAAAGACCTGACTTCAAATTCTGCCTCATATACTCACTAGCTTTGTAATCTTAAGCAAGTCATTTAGTTTTCTCTGACCTCAGTGCTTCCTTTTTGGGACTATATAAATGATGGAGGTGACTTGGTGGTTGACCTTTCAAGGTCCTTCCCATCTAAAATTCTGTGATTCTGTGGATTCTTTATTTTTTGGAGGGAAACCATGATAACAAGTTTAGGTACTTGCTTGGTGCTCTTACTTGATAATTTTGGTTTCCAAAGAATGCTGAGGGAGGGAATGGAGGGGGAAGGGAGTCTGTGAATAACCTTGATACTGTTTGTTCTATTGTAGCCTGGAGATTGCCATCTGAGGGCTTTAACTTAAGAACTTTTCTCGGATTTTACTATAAGTGGGAGGTTTAACATATAAAATCTAAACATCCTGACTAGATAAAAATCTTAAGATTGAATCTGATTTGGTTCTTCTGCTTTGTTGATATACAAACATTCAAGAAACATTGTTATGAGGGTAGAAACCTATGTGAATTTAAGAGAGATATTTACTCTCTTGTGTTTCAGTTTCCTGACCTACAAAAACATTAAGCCCTGACCTAGGACTTAATAACTTCTTAGGGTTCCTTCCAATTTCAAAACTGTATATTTATTCTGTGATTTTGCTTCATTGAAAACAAAAGCTAGAATTCAGGAATAACTTTTAGTTGAGTTGTTTCATCAAGACAAATAATATTTATGAAAAAAATCTTTATTGGGTAGATAGCCCTCTGGTAATGAACTTACTTGAAAACCAGATGGATTCTTAGATAATAGACTTATTAAGACAGAAAGTAGAAATGCTATAACTTTTCTCCCAAGCCTTTCCAGCTTGGTAAAAGCTGCCAGAATTTGCCTTATGTCCTACCTAGTTGACCTTGAACAAACCACTTACTTTCTGCAGGTCCCAATTTCCTCACTTCTAAAATGAGTGAGCTGTGGATTGGTGAAAATGAATAAAGCCTTCATAAGACCCAGCATGTGCTTTATAAATATTATTTCATTTGATCCTCACAACAATTTTGTCATTTTGGCGTTGTCATTATTCCCACTTTATAATTAAAGAAACTGAAGCAAACAGTTTTTAAATAATCAGGCTCACATAGCTAAGTACATGTCCGAGGCTGGATTTAAACTCAGGTCTCTCAGACTCCAGGCCCAGCACTCTATGGATGGTATGAAGGCACCATGTAGCTTCCTACTTCTAATGTGGGGGATCTGAGACCCTTCCAGCTCTAAATCTAAGATTCATAGATTCTGTGATTTGGGATCCATTTCTGTGCCACAGTAGAGAATTGAAGATTTTTAAGTCTTCAGGATTTCCAATAGCTATGAATGTAGAGTTGTAAAGGTTTTTAGTATTGTTCCAGATCCAGCACTGACAAATTAAAAATAATGGCAAGCATTTATATGGCACTTCCTATGATACAGGCAATGTGCTTAGTGCTTTTACCATAATTATCTCCTTTGCTCAGCATAACAACTGGGAGGCAAGTACTTTTATTATTCCCAATTTATAGATGGGGAAAACGGAGACAAACAAAGGTTAAGTGACTTGTACAGAGTCAATAGTAGAGTGTGTCTGGGCCCTATTTGAATTCAGGTCTTTCTAATTTCAGACCTGGTGCTTTATCTACCTAACTGCCCTAAGGGCATGAAAAGGAAGTTTTGGCAGTTTCTGTCAAAGATTGGAAAGGTTCATGTTCTTGGATTTTAAATTTTCTTGTTTCAAAAATAAAATTTTATTGTTGTTGTTGAGTCATTTCAGTCCTGGGTGATTCTTTGTGATCCAATTTGGGTTTTCTTGGCAGATCATTTTACAGATGAGGAAACTGAGGCAAACTGTTTGCCCCAGGATCACACAGATAAGTACAATTCTGAGGTCAGACTGGAACTCACTCAAAGCTCAGCTCAGAGCCCTATCTACTGAACCACCTAGCTTGCCTGAAATCAATGTAGTCCTTGCTGAAAGAGGGTTAACTTTGCTCCAAGTCGGCAGTCTCAGGATTGTAGAGAGAGCATGGGAAAAAAGAGAAAGGATGCAGTCATGGGTTCTTGTGAATATTTTAGCAATACCCCTTGGTCTTTGGAATTGTATCCTTATTGATTTTTTATATAAAGAGTAGCTTTATTTTCACCTAGCTATAAGATGGTCAGCTGGAGATAATTTGTCACCAGAGAGTAGTTTCTCTACAAAGCCAACTTCACTATGAGATTTCAGTTTTGGCCTTATATTTACAAATTTTGGCTTTACATGGACCAGTATCTAGTTTCTGAATATTATGGTGTACTACTTAAATCCATTCAGTTTGAAGCAGGCTAACTTGAGGTTCATTGAGCATTGCATATTCTTGGGCTGCCATCCTTCAATTACACTGCAGTACAGTTGACTTATAGTTCTGATTGTTTTGTTTTGAATTTTTCATCAAGAAAAGATTTTTTTGACAGTAGACGACCTTCAAGCAAAATGTATATTAACATGCAGAAACCTTCTGTGATTCACCATTTCTTTGAAACTCTCCCTGATTGCCCCATTTTTCCCTTAGTCTTTAACAGGATTATATTAAATATGTTTTAATATGATTATAATTTTCTTCATCTTTAATGATGATTATGCACATTTATAGTTGTATTCGGGATGCTTTATTGCATTTCATAAGTGGTCTTGTATTCTCAAAGACGTGTGTGTTTGCAAAGGAACAAAATCTTCTCCCAAACTCTTGTCTAAGTACCAGCTTAGCTAAACAGAACAAGGCTAGAAAATAAGCTAACAGGTGGCAAATGTTTTAGAATAGACCATCAGAACATCCTTAGTAAGTATTTATTTCCTGCAATTGGTCTTTTAAACTTTACTGTTCCAAATATCAGATGTTTTCTGGAATATTGGTTTATGCTAAATATTTAATGACTTCATTAAATTAGGATTTTGTTATCTAGAGTTGAAAGGGATCATGTTTTGTTTATGGTGTAATTAATTAGACACCAAGTGAATATGCTCTATTTCATGATCACAGACTGTGCTACTAACATGAGCTGTGCCACTGTCAGAAGGAACCTTTACTAAGTGGGTGACTTAAATCAGTTTAAATTTATCACTACTGATAGTTGATCAGAGAAGATGCTTTTTTGGTATACAAATATCAAAAGATTGTTAGACACAACTTCTTCCCCTTCCCTGCCCACCAGTGTTCAGATTTAAATGTGAGATAACAAATATTTTATTTTTTAAGTACCTAGATATATGGAACTGATAATTAGAATAACATGTCCCTAAGGAAGTATGTTAATAAAAGTACCATTTATTTAAATTAATTTTACAAATAAGATTTCTATTTATGGTTATATATATATATATTACATATATTTAAGAATGTACTTGCATTTCAGACAAAAACAGTTAACAGTATTCATAAGCATGCCCAATTACTGACCCCATAGGACTAAGGAACATTTACTGAAACCTTTCCAGTAAAAACAGACCTTGGAAGCTGGTTTTACAGACATAAATGTAAGGTGGTTAGTTCCAACAGTATCTTATTACAGCCTTCCTTTAGCATTTCTATTATAGCTCAGAACTTATATAACTTATTGTGGTTTATCACTGTAATTATATGCAATACTGATTGCTTACTTTTCCTAAAAAATTATATCTCTCATTTTGAAAGTTCTTTGTTGTTAACCACAATTACTCTTGTTTTACAAATTACATATTTCTGAGTATCTTTTCCTTTACAAATTTAAAGATCCCCTCGAGATATGTGCACACATTTATTTCCTTCTGGAAGTAATAAGGTTACAAGTGTCAAACAATTATACAGAATGTCATTCACACAAAACATTTAGCACATTTGTAAATGTTTTTAATGTCATTTTTATCTTTCAGTGGGAACTGTCAAAGTAGTGTTTTGAATGATTTTTAGAGGGGCTAACTCAGAAAAGGTATGCTAAGGTAATTTTTATGTAAAAGAACTTTTGAGTCCTTTATGGGAAGATTCCCAAAGTAACATTCTTTTAGTCCTTTCATAGAAGAGAGAACAATAGAAAGTAAGAATAACTGACACAGACAATTGTACTTTAATTTTCATATACTGTCTTCTTTTTCCCTCCTATCTTATTTAAGTTTTACAGCAGCCTCATGAAAAAAACAGTATAGTTATTATTATACCGATTTTGCAGGTGAAGAACTTAAGACTCAGAGCTTGAGAGAGATTCCTATGGTTATGTAATTAATGTTAGAGGCAAGAGTTGAATCCAGATTTTCCCTGATTTCAAGTCCTAGTAATCTTTCAGGCTTGCTATACTGCAAAAACTTAGGGAAAGAACTCAAAACTCCCAAAACATAACTCCTTCCCCTCTCTAATTTTTCCTAACCTTCCTACTGAAACCTTTGTCACCATGGGTCAACTAGTGATGGAGATACAAATTAATGAAAGTCACTCAATATTTCATAGTCACAAACTTGTGTGAGTTATTTTGGGTGGTAGCCTGAAAGCAATAGAGGAAGAAATAAAAAAAATTTTTATTTCCTTCTTAGAATTGTACTGTCTTCTAGCAAATCTGTCTTCTAACTAGAAAGTAGTTCTCAAATTTTTAGGATCTAGAGCTTTCAAGGAAAAAAAAAACAAAAGGGGGGAAGCAAGCCCCAACGTATATTCCTATAGAACCTTGTACTCAAACCTCAGATGGGACACCTGATGAAGCAAAGCTGAGAGATTCTGCGTGGGACTTAGAACACTTTCTTGAAAGGCACAAAGAAGGATCTGACCAACTTACTTCCTGATCTTCTCCCTTATTTTCAGAAGAAAGCCTTAAATTAAGATAGAGCACTAGCCCTGAAAGTTAGGAGGACCTGAGTTCAAGTCCAGTCTCAGAGGATTACTAGCAGTGTGACCCTGGGCAAGTCCCTAAGTTCCTACTACCTCCCCAAAATAACAACAACAAAAGAAAATCTAAGCTTGTATTGTTCTTCATAGGACAACTTAGGTACTATCTTCTACCCGAAACTTTTCCTGATCCCTTCAACTACTTGTGTCCTTCTTCTAAAATCACCTGGTATTTACTTTCTAGTTATATTTATTATCTTTATATCAGATATATATATATATATATATATATCTGATATAAAGTGTATATATATATATATGGTATGGGGATATACGTATATATATATATATATACTATATAAAGGGTATATATTATATATATTTATATATAGATATATATGTATGTGAATTGTGTGTGTATTTAAATATGCTTATACATGTACTTTTTGTTTTGGTAGAATGTAAGCCCTTTGCAAGTAGCAAGTGTTTTCCTGATCACAGTTATAATCTCAGCTTCACTGAATTTTTTTCCCAGCATTTTACACAGTTCTGGCCATAGTAGGTGCTTAATAAGTATTCTATTGATTGAATGATTAAAGGCCCCTGGGTGGCAGAGTATGGATAGAAGGCAGGACCTGGAGTTCAAATCTTGCCTCAAGATACTTTGTGACCACGGGCAAGTCAGTTCTATCTGCATGTTTCTACATCTGTAAAATTGGGATTAAAAAAGATAATAGTACCTTCTTCACAGGATCATTATGAGGATTAAATGAGATAATATTTGTAAAGCACTTTGCAAAAGAAAAAATTTACAAGATAACTTTATTATAAACTTAAAAGGAATAGCAAATTGTATATAATAGATTTGTAGTTTCATATGCAATCACTTTTTATGTTATAGAAATGCTTGTATTATTCCATAAATTCAAAATAAAAATAAAAATTTAGTTAAAAAAATTTAAAGTGTTAAATAATTCCTGGCTGTTTTTATTATTAGCCCGTTGTTATACTCTTTTGTTTACCCTGAAATGGTATACTGGAAGACACTTCACTCCCATCCAGCTCAGATGCTACCTCCTTCATATCTGTAGTCTTCCTGGTCCCAGAAGCTAGAAGCAATGTTTTCTTTTTTTTTAAATCTACCCAGTATTTTGTATCTCTTACTGCTTTTTCACATTCTACTTTTTTATTTTTAGTTGTTTTGTGTACATTGTTTGTATATTCCATTAAATCCCAGTGCATTGTTGAATGTTTAATGATTAAATTCATGCATAAGAGGGTATAAGCCATGTGGGCCAGTATTTCTTTTTCCCTATCCCCTTCCCTGGCTAGAACCCATGTTGTTAGTTGGCTTAGTACTGTCCTCCCTCTCCTTCGTTTTCCCAACCCCAGGTGCTATTTTTTTTTTTTTTTTGTCACGCTCAACAAATGACCCATTCCAGTGCTATGGGCTTCTTTTCATATTGTAAGAGTTAAAAATGCCAACTTGCAGGAAAGATTGCACTGATCATACTTGATACAATGATGACTTGCCCTTAAGGGTTTGTTGAGCCTTGACTTCTAAAGTATTTGGTAGTGTAGTGCCTAAATAGTATTAATTTAATGAACTATTATTAATGGGGGGAAAAATTCAGTCTTCCTCTGGAAAAATCTTTCATTTTGCTGTTCTTATAGGTCCCTAATGAGAAGAGATATGTTGCTTCATTGTGATGAATTCCACAAACTGTTGATCATTGGTTTAGTCATTGGTTAAATGTTTTTATCAGCAATAAAACCAGTCTTTCACTGTCTGACATAGAAAGGCCATTCTGTAAAAGATTCTTTGCCAAATAGGGCAAATCCAACTTCTGCCCTCTCATTTCCTTTTCTCCAGACCCTAAAAAATCCTGTAATGATGAGAATGTGTCTCCACATGGTCTCATGTATCTGTTTCAAACCACTGTTTAAAACATGGGCGAGGACCCATACAGTTGCTTGCTTTCAAAATTGGAAATGTTCCCAGGGATGTAGTACAGTGTAGAATTTGGAGATTATTTCCTTCATTAAACAAATACTGAGTACCTACTACGTGCTAACTTTTCTTGATTTGGAAAGCCTCTTTAAAGTATTGTTATGTAAAGTTTAATGGGACCATAAGTCAGTATGGAGGGTGGTTAAGGGGTGCAGGAGATAGACCACCACACCTGGAGTCAGAAAGACCTGGAGAAAGAATTGGCAGACCACTCCAGTATCTTTGCCAAGAAAATCCCAAATAGGGTCTCAAAGAGTTGGACACACCAGAAAACAACTCTACGATAGCAAAACTCAATATTGGTAGTAGCATGGATTCTATTAAAAAAGCCTATTGAGTCTCTAGATCTTTAAGATATCTATCTAGTTTATAATGACAATCCCATAATCATGGCTAGCATTTTATTTCTCATTATCTATCATTTGCTTTAATTTTTTCTGCCAGAATTGCACTCTTAGATTAGTTGATTTTTTTCTTTCAGAAATTTCTGCTAAGCAGGACAGCTGGATCATTAAATTCCCTTGAATTGTTGGTTATGTCAACTAGCAGAATTCCTGGTCTTATGTTAGGGGTTTGTTGGTCTGTGGTTATGGATCTCTCCCAGTATATCTTGTAGTAGTTATTTTATAAGGAGTAATTACTTATGTTAACATTTTGAATGGACAGTAGCTGAATCAATTGTGAAATAATTCCCAAGTTTCAAACTGTTTTGTTGAACATTGATTCCCACTTTTCATTGGGCTCTTGAGGTAGGAACAGTCCAGTAGAAAGTATGTTCAATTCAGTCAGAGCTTTGTTATTTTCCCCATCTGTGACTCTAGGGAAATCACTTAACCTCTAAGTTTTCTCTTGTCTAAAATAGAGAGATTTATACAAGATGACCTCTCAAGTTGCTTCCTGCTGTGTGTAAGATTCCAAGATATGCAGTTAATAGCTATTCATATGATATCTATTTCCTTATTGTGCCCATCCTTTCTTCAATAGAACTATGGAGTATTGTCATTTTTAGACATGCCTATAAAAATAACTGTGAAGAGTTTTTTTCATTTTATGTATTCCTATTTCCTTTATTTTTTTTCCCCTCCACAGACAAGAAGGTAGTTGTTGTTGTGAAAGTATGTGTATTTTTTTTTAATTATAGCTGCAATAGCATACCACAATCATAATGTCATGAACTGGATTCATTTGGCTTGGTCAGCATGATCTTTTAGAACAGTAACACTTTTTTTTTTTGTGGAATTTCCAATAGAATATGTGTCTGTGTCTGTATTTGTTTAATGTCTTCATTATTTAAGATCATGTCGTCATTGAGAAATATGGTAAATGGGTGCCTACAAATCTAGTGAACTGGGTTTCTTAATTGTTTCCTTCCCATGTGAACATAGAATTTGGGCATGTGATGATGAAGAGGTCAATTAAGGAAGAGTTTGTTACCCCTAAAAGGGGTATTTTGTGCTTATGTGTATGTATTTTTGTATTACTTAAAATCCTCATAGAAATATAAACTTGGAGCAGCTAGGTGGTGCAGTGAGTGGATAGAGCTCTGGCCCTGGAGTCAGGAGGACCTGAGTTCAAATCCAGCCTCAGATACTTAATAATTACCTAGCTGTGTGACTATTTGGGAATTTCTTAACAAAGATACTGGAGTGCTTTGGCATTTCCTTGTCCAGCTCATTTAAGTGAGAAAAGTGAGGCAAAACAGGGCAATGTGACTTGCCCAGGGTCACACAACTAGTAAGTGTCTGTGACCAGATGTGGGTAAAGGGTAGTAAATGTACAATAAGCCTGAAAAGTTAGGTGAGTGTTAGATTGTGAAAGGTTTCAAATGTGAGAGACAGACCTTTGTATTTTGTTCTAGAGGTAATATGTTCTTTGATCAAGGGGAGTGATGTGGTCAGACTCATTACTTAGCTGCTTTGTGGATGATGCTAGGGACACAAATAAACTGAGAAGACACTTGAATCAGTGAGATCAATAACCTAACAAAGAGGTAATATGATCTAGAACTTCAGTGTGCAACTGAGATATGTGGGTGAGGTAGAATCCATAACATTCTTTATAATAGATTGGAGATGCAGAGGGGAAAGAAAGGGATGAATTAAAGGATTCTCAAGTTCTCAGACTGAGTGACTGGAAGAGGATGCTGACAGAAATAAGGAAAGATAGATAGTGAGTTCTGTTTTGTATGTGTTATTAGCAATCCCTATAGAACATCTAGGGCTAAGGTCCAGTGGACAGTTGGTAATATACTGGAATTCAGGAGAGAATAGGTCTGGAAATATATGTGTGTTCATACCTATTTTCATAGAAATATGGATCTAATAGGTGTGATTTTAGTCAAGTCATTTAACTGAATCACATTTTCCTTTAAAATGAAGGGCTTGACCTAATGACTTTCTAAGGTCCCATTCTATTACAGGATTTTATAAGCTTGTGTACCATCTGTCACCAAGATTTGTAGAGATGGACCTCTTCAGTTTATCCCATCTATCTCTACTCTTCTCTGTTTGCACTGCTGTCACCTGCCTGGACTATTTAGCAGGATCATTTCATCAGGTCACTGTTCCTCTCTGTTCTCTTTTCCCTTCAGCTCACCCCTTGTGTTGCTGTTGGACTAATCCTTATAAATGAGTCTGGACATGGTCTTCTGTTTAGGTAGTCTTCAGCGCCTCTCTAGCGGTCTTTCAGAGTCTGGCATCATCCTACTTTTCCAGCATTTTCTCATATTACACCTCTGTATATACTCCAGAACATGTCCTATGCTCCTCACTTCTTTGGCTTTCCTTAGGCTGCTCCCTATGCATGAAATATCTATCTCTCCTATACTTTCTACTCCCATGCTTGTATACTCCACTCGTTTTACTCTAATACATATATGGTCAGGGCCTGAATCTTGTCTTCTATCTGTCCAGCACATAGCAGAGTGCTCTGAACAAATTGGGTAATTAGCATCTGTAGCTGCATCCCCACTCATCCTTTTAGAGTGCAATTTAAATGCCACTTTCTCTTTAAATCCTGTGATTTTATTTTTGGCAGTTGGTAAGGATCCTCTCCATCAAATCTTCATGGTTGAATTTTTCTTGGACTTTGAAGATTTGTAAAATTCTTTATCTACATGACTTTTTAGACTCTCATAAAAGTCCTATGTGGTAGATGCTTACAGTTGTTGCCATTCCCATTTTGCAGGTAAGGATATTGAGATCAGGTGATATTGAGACTTGCCTAATACCTAACAAGTTATATAACTACTAAGGCAGGAATTGAACTCAGCTCTTCCTAACTCCAAGTTCAGTGTTCTGTCTATGGCTTCTATCTAGGTTGCCTTTTGAGATCACCTCTTTAAAGGACTTAAGTCCAACTCTATCATAGAACATTGTTTTTGTGGATCGGTCTTGTCTGATTCTTTGTGACCTTGTGGATCACAGAGTCCCAGAGTTGTCTGCCATTTTCTTTGTCAGCCCATTTTACAGATGAGGAACCCGAGGCAAGAAAGGTTAAGTGACTTGCCCAGGGTCACACTGCTAGTAAGTGACTGAGACAAGATTTTAATTTAGGAATATCTGACTCTAGGCCCAGCACCCTGGCCTCTATGCCACCTAACTATCTCTTACAAAATTTTGTATAGTTATTTGTATGGATTGCTTATCATTTTACTAGATTGCAAAGTCTGTGAGGGCAGAAACCATGAATTCTCTTAACTTTGCATTGTCTAGCATACAGTGTCCAGCATATGTACCAATTTATTAAATATTTGATGAACTGAACTGGATTTTATTGCCATGAATGTCCAGGCTCTAGAGAAGAGATAGTAGGGAAGGTCTGTGGGCTCTAAATATAGCTTGTGCAAGAAAAATTTCTTAATTTTTGACTCCTCCTACCAGTTATGGTGTAAATTTACCCTGGTGGGGGGTGGGGATGGTGGAATACTGGCAGGAGCTCAACTGTTGAAGGGTTCTGTTTAAGAGCCACCCTGGAAGACAACCTGATACATCATATCACACTACATGTATATACATGTAATTTAATTTAGCCTAAAATTCATTGAACTTGACTGAGATTATGTATTATATTTATTTTTTAAAAGATATTCAGTCCAGCACAGGCGGTCCTATGTATTGTTTACTCTAGTCATGTGATGGAGATAATGGTTCTTTTAGAATCTTTTTCCAAAATTGAAAACATCATAATTACCTGGAAGGCACCTCCTAAAATCATAAGTCCCTCATTTTGGAGTTGAGGAAATGAAAACTCAAGAGGAGCCAAGATCATAGAGCTTATTAAGCTTTTGCTCTCCCCTAGAATGCCTCTCCTCTACAACAGAGCTCAAGAACTCCTTCATGATGCCTTTCTTCACTAAACATAAATATAAGTGAGTATTCATTGCATGTATGCCCCAGTAGATTTAGAGTGTATCCCTTTAGCATTCTCTCCCCCCCCCCCCCACTCTGCTTTTGTTTTTAGGAAATAAGGATGGGACCTATGATTTTATTTTATGAGGAAGCTCTAGCTCACTTAATCATCTCCCTTTGTATAACATCATCATATAGGAGCAGTGGGGTCAAACTCAAATAGACTCAGAGCCCTGTGATACCACACTGACTTAAAATAAAACAAATTAACATTATCTATGTTTTATTTCTTTTTTATTTTGTTAAACATTTCCCAAGAACATTTTAATCTAGTTGCACATTTGAGTCTCTTCTATTCTCCACCAGGAAGGAGAAAGTACTGAAGAGTTAAGAGACACAGGGTTGCATAGCCATGTGTTCAGAATATATCATATGGACTTGAAATCTGACCTTCCTGGCTTTGAGGGTGGAGATGCAATTTGTTATTCAGTCATTTTTCTATCATTTAAGATTCTTCTTGACCCCATTTGTGTTTTTCTTGGCAAAGATGCTGAAGTAGTTTGCCATTTCCTTCTTCAACTCATTTTACAGGTGAGGAGCTTGAGGCAAACAGGGATAAGTGATTTGACCAGGGTCATACAGTTACAAAATATCTGAGGTCAGATTTGAACTCATGCTTTCCTAACTCCAGACCTTTGTCACCCATCTTCCCAATGCTATTGTAGACTGTATTTACCTGGAGGGTACAGAACCACCTGCTAGATATTATCTGGGTATAAGTCATGGGTACCCTTGACATGCTGCATTCAAAACCTCTATTTTTAGAATGGACAAATGTAGTCTCTATAGCTCTCAAATTTAGAGAATTGAGAGTGAGGTATTTCAGGAATGACCTATTTTTTCCACCTCACCTGCAGAGAACTCAAAGAAAAAAAGATTTATTTTAATGTTACCAAGGAACACCCTTTTTTTCACATGACTCTTAGCATGCAGCCCTCAACAGGTACTGAATAAATATCTGCTGATCATTTGAACATATCCACAAAATAACTGGAGTGACCCTGTTAAAAATAGTGCTTTTGTTTTTATTGATCTCCTTATTTTTGTTCCTGTAATTAATACTAATAAATTATTTTGCTTTTTTTTTGCAGAGAAATCCTATCTCTTGATATAAAAAATAGTTTATTTCTAATACAAATATTCAATTCATTCAACATTTATTAAGCACCTACTATGTTCCAAAAAGAGGTAAAAAGTATGGTCAAGGTAACCCTTGTCCTCAAGGAACTTACAATCTGTGAAAGGGAAGACTCCAAAGCATCCTTACTTAGTAAGACTCATATCCAGAGTTTTGCCTCCCTTTTGACCTATTAAAAGATTGCTTTCCTATTAAAGGGAACATTGAGAGTGGCAGAGAAGGAATGGGACCATTATTAATGCTAACTTTTCCCAGTCAGGACTTTCAGACTTTAGTATTGTAATCTGATGGAAGTGGATTGACCTATCCTAAATAAATATGATGATGATGATGATAGCATTTATAGAATGCTCTGAGGGTTTATAAAACACTTTGCAATTAGCTCATTTTAATCTCCCATCAACTCTGAAGGGGAGGGCTATTAGGATCCCTATTTTACAGATGAGGAACCAGAGCCAGGCAGAGGTTAAATGATGTACTCAAGGTCACACAGTATATTCTGAGGCCATCTTTAAGTTTAGATTTTTCCAGACTCCAGGGCTAGCATTCTGTACATGGCCCACCCAGTTACCTCAGCATCAGAATCAGCAACAGATATATATTGAGCATTTCCTGTGGGCAAGATTTTGAACTAACATTTCCCTTTAAAGTGACCAGATCTTTGTACATCCAATTGTCATAATAGTCCAGTGAAGGTGAATGGCATTATCTTCCCCCAATGAATTCCAAAGATAGGAAGTGTCTGAGGTAGCATTTTAAACCCACGTCTTCCTACCACAAAATACAGTGCTTTGTCTGCTTAAGAACAGAAATTGTGAACATGATTAATATGAATCTATGTTTAGCACCATTATAGATGTATAGCTTATATTAGAGTGCTTTCTTTCGGGGGGGGGGGAGGAGGGAAAAGAGGGAAAGAACAAAATGTAAAAAACTCAAAACCTTGCAAAAAATGATTGTGGAAAGTTCCATTGCATATAGCTGGAAAAATAAATAAATGTCCATTTCAAAAAAAAATTAGAAGTTGTGAGGAATACAAAATGTTAGCAGACACAACTCATTGTTACATAATACTTTAAAGTCAACCACCCTGTGAGGTAACTGATGAAAGTATTTTTATCTGGTTTGTTCATCAAGAGGTATCCCTTGAACCCAGACCTTTCTACTGTGCCTACCATCTTGTCCTCTCTTTTCTTTTTTTTTTCCTTTTTATTTTTTTTTTTGGTGTTTTTTTTTTGCAAGGCAAATGAGGTTAAGTGGCTTGCCCAAGGCCACACAGCTAGGTAATTATTAAGTGTCTGAGACCAGATTTGAACCTAGGTACTCCTGGCTCCAAGGCCAGTGCTTTATCTACTACGCCACCTAGCCACCCCTTTGTCTTCTCTTTTCAGCCTTATTATTGATTGAGTTCTTAATTTTAATAAAAATATGTCCCTGTCCTCATCTACAAGCATCCATATCCACAATTGGTTTTCTATAGTTATTGTGACAACCAGAAAAAGGTAGCTTGTCCTTGAAGAGGCTAGAAGACAGTGGCAGTATTACATAAGATCAACAGTGGCCATGTCATGAATTCTGTTTCAGGGGAACCCAGAGAGGAGAGGGTATCCAAGAGCCAGGGGAGGGAGGGACTTTGGGGGAGGTCAATAGTGCCAGATAGGGTGAAGATTGAGAAAAAGCTGTCAGATCTAGAAATAATTGGTAAATTTGGAGAGAGCAGTTTTAGTGGAGTGATGAGCTTTTAGAAGCAAGCTTACAAGGAGTTGAGTAACTGGGAGAAGTAGTAGGAATTTGGTAATGTAAGAGAGTAGAGTATTGGAATCAGGAGTCATCTTCATGAGTTCATATCTGACCTCAGAACTTACTAGCTGTGTGACCCATGAAAAGTCCTTTAATCCTTTTTTACAGTTTTCTTGTCTGTAAAATGAGTAGTATCTTTACCAAGAAAACCTCAAATGGGGTCATGATTGAAGCAACTGAAGAATACCAAAAAAAAATCTAGAACAATAATATAAATGAATAAGGTCATAGGAGACTGAGCCTTGGTTATAGGAAGAGAGAGGTAGAGGTTTAAAATTCAAGAGTTGGTATGATTGTAGGGGCAATCTGCTGGAGAAAACAGGAGGGGATGAAATCAAGAACATAGGTGTAGAGGGAGGCTGAATGGGGATGAAGTTAGAGGACTTGGGGGATACAGAGAAGGGAGTCTAATGACATTAGTCTGTTTCCCAGGAAAGATGAAATCCTCAGCTGAGAGGGCAAGGGAGGTTTGAAGGATCAGGAAAGGTTTGGAATAACTTCTGCAGAGAGTGGTTTTGAGAACTGGTAAATAAAGAGTGAAAGATGGTCTTATTGAGGAAAAGACCCACGAGGTCAGCTAGCAAAATCTTGTAGTGGCTCACATTTATTGTGGTGTCCTTCAGCTCCATTCATCAGCACATGAGTAGGAGTGGAGGAAATGAATAGAGAGGAGTAATCCAGAGGTAGGGTTGCTCAGTGGATATTCAGTGTCATGGAATTTTAAAGCTGAAAGAGACCTTAGAATTCATCTCATCTAGTATTTCCCAATCCAAATTATATTGTGGAGTAGAAGTAGTAAAATATCCAAATCCTCTGTCTGGAACTGCTTGGCTGTCCTCAGACTCAGTTCATTGACAATTTGGAAGGAACAACAGAGGAACTTGATGAAAGGAGCTATTAGGTGGAGCCATAGAGCGCCAGACCTGGAGTCTGGGAGACCTGACCTCAAATCCAACTTCAAAGGCTGTGACCCTGGGCAAGCAACTTCCCCCATTTGCCTCAGTGGCCTCATCTGTAAATGTAAAATAAAAGAACCAGAGAAGAAAATGGCAAACCTCTCCAGTATCTTTGCCAAGAATGAAGGATTAGACACAACTGACATAACAGGGAATCGTTATTTTTTGCATTTAGGTTTAAAGAAATAAGAAGTTTTGGTGCAGATCAGATAGATATTACTGTAGGAGAAGTGTCAATCTCATCTGTTCTGACTTTTTTTTTTTTCAGATAAAGAAATTGAAGTCCAGACTGGTTGTGATTTCTTATTCAAGATCACACTGTGGGTTAGTGGCAGAACCAGGACTAAACTAACTTCAAATTCTGCTGATTAGCTGATAATCACCCAGTGCCAGCAAGCACAGTCTGTTACCTACATTAAATAGCTTCAGCTTCACCCTCCACCTGAACTTGTAAAGAATGTTAGAAAGATATCTGGAAGAGGGGCAGCTGAAAGCCCAATGGGAATAATGAAAGCTAAAGCTAAAAGAAAAGGAATGAGTATTTACATAGAGCTTGGTATGCGTCAGACCCTGAGCTAAGTGCTTTATAGATATTAAAGCATTTGATCCCCACGACAACCCTACAAGTTTGGTTACTGCTCTTATTGCCATTTTATAGATACAGAAACTGAGGCATGTAGCGATTGAGTGACTTGCTCAGAGTCACACAGCTAACAAATTCTTCATCAGTTAGGTAGAACAGTCAATAGAGCCCGAGACCTGGACACTGGAAGATTCCCCTTTCTAAGTTCAAATCTGGCCTCAGATACTTATTGGCTATGAGACCTTGGGCAGTTCACTTCTCCCTGTTTACCTCAGTTTCCTCATCTGTACAATGAGCCAGAGAAGGAAAAGGCAAACCACTCCAGCATCTCTGCCAAGAAAACCCCAAATGGGGTCATGGAGAGTCATGTAGGACTGAAAGCAACAACTTTCTGATTTCAGATCCAGCACTTTGTCCACAATCCCACTCCACTGCCTCATAAGGCAAAATATCCAAGTGGTAATGCCAACATGGCAAAAAGGGGCAGAGTTTAAAAAACATCATCACTAGGGGTGGCTAGGTGGCATAGTGGATAAAGCACCGGCCTTGGAGTCAGGAGTACCTGGGTTCAAATATGGTCTCAGACACTTAATAATTACCTAGCTGTGTGGCCTTGGGCAAGCCACTTAAACCTCATTTGCCTTGCAACCCCCCCACCCAAAAGAACCCCAAAATAACCATCATCACTAACACCTGAGATTCATCTATGCTACTCAAGGATGGGTGACATCCATTAACTCTCCAGGATGCAGCTTCAGAGTGCTCCTTTCAGTCCAATTTCCCACCTGGAAGTCCCAAGTGTATTGTCATTTCCTTTGAATATCTTTGAGTTTTGCGAAATAACTTTATTTATTGAATTTTGTACAATAGCTATAACTCTTAGTTTTCTCCTCCAAGTTCCAAAATTAATGAGACTAGCAATTATTTTTCATTTCTCCCCCACCTCCCAATATTGTTCCTCAGTTTGAATAAGGACATCTTGTGTCTTTTTTTGAACATGTTTTGGTTGTTTAGTATTTATGAATCTCCAAGTGAAAAAACCCTGTTAACAGTTCAGAAGGACTGCCTTTTCTAAAGTATGACTGTTATCTTGTCCTTGCCATTCTTAATTTGTAAATTAAAAAAAAAGAAATTTGGGACCACTAGATGGTACAGAAGATAGAATACTGGTCCTGGAGTCAAGAGGATATGAGTTCAAATCCAGACTGAGACACTTATTAACTATGTAACTTTGGGCAAATGGCTTAGCTTCCCTCTACCAGCACCCCTGTCCCCAAAAAAAGCATGATCAAAGGAAGTTTAGAAGTCCTTTAGATCATTCTCCTCATCTTGAGCTTAAGGAAACCAAGGTTCAGAGAAGTAAGTGACTTCCCCAAACTTTCTTAGGTTATCATCTGGGTCGGCTAGGTGGCACATTGGATAGAGCACTGGCCTTGGAGTCAGGAGGATAGGAGTTTGAATCTGGTCTCAGGTCACTGGACACTTACTGTATGACTTTGGGCAAGTCACTTACCCTGATTACCTTCTATTCAGGGCCATCTCCAGTAGCCCTGATTCATATCTGGCCACTGGACCCAGTTGACTCTGGAGGAGAAAATAAGGCTGGTGACTTAGTACTACATCCCCTCACTCGGATCCAATTCATGCGCTTGTCATGACATCACCTCCCTGATGTCATGGTCTTCTTCAAAAATGAAGAACAAACATTACAGGTCATCTATGGCAGACCCAGTATTTGTACCTAAGTCCTCAATGTTCTTAACAGTTCAACTTGTTGTTTTCTACTGGGATTATGTTATCCTTAGACTTTTCTTTTGGGATTATATTATTCTTAGACTTTATCCGTTTATGGACAGAAAAGACTGGGTGGTCTCAAGGGCGGAATGCTGACTTGGAAGTTACTTGTTCCCCCCCCCCCCCCACTTCCCCCTTGACTTTGCGACCTTAGGCAAGAATGTTGGGAGCATTAATGAGGATTTTTGTAATACTTTTTGAGCTCCTCTGAAGAAATACAAAATATTGATGTGAAGATGATATAATAACTTAACAAGATGCTTCTTGCCTAAATTGAGAAAGTCAACAAATCAGTGGATTTGTTGAAGTTTATGAACTGAGTGGTAGGTTGGCTGGGCAGTTCAGTTTCTTACAGTTTTTCTTGTGGACAGTTCAGATGCACTAATTATTGATTTGGTAAGAATTTAATGGTATTATAATGATTATTGTTTCAGGTCTAGAAATGGCCTTAGAGACCATAGTGAGTCTAACACCAACAAAGGAGGTTAAGCAACTTACCCAAAGTCTCATGGCTAGAAAGTGTTTGAAATCAGATTTGAATCCAAATGTTTCCAGTCCCCAAGTGTTTCATTCCCTATTCTACAATGGATTCTGATTTTGGAGATCGTAATCTTTCTCAAATAGGGAAAAGGGGAAAGGTAATAAAACTCATCTTGACTACTTAAAAAAAAACCTATCACACCTCCAAAACTGAAATTGATTTGTAATAGAATAATGTACAAAGAAAATGATCTAGCACTTTTTCTAAGAGAATGTACAAAGAATGTTACATTTTGAATATTTAAAAATTAATGTCATAATAGCAATAGTTATTTGTTATGTACTATCTTCATGTTTTAAGGGGTAATATTACATCTTTTCTTTACAGTTTGAAGTAGAAGCATATATGTATGTATATAGTTTTCCTGACTTTCTTTATATATGATATAATTGAGTCCAGAGGGTACTGTGTCTTGTCAAGATCATAATTAATACATAACTTAGGATTTGAGTCCAGAATTCTTATCTTCTAATCTAGGGTTCTCTATTTGTGGTTAAATAGCTTTGTTAGATATTAAAAACATTTGTATGAGCTATAAGAAGGAAGGTGTATATTTCTAAGGGTTTTTTATTTAACACCTTTTTAATTAGATTTCTCTAGGATATATGTCTTTATGGTAAAAATTGCATTTTTCAATCAGATTTTTAAAAAATTATTCAGTTCATCACCATAATTTTAAAAAAATTTAAAACTATGGCATTTTCTCATCATTAGGCACTAAAGATATTACCTTATTAGATTAGCAACACATTAAGCCCAATAATTTGGTGTAAATTAATAATTATTTTTATTGTAATTTTTAAAAATTGCAGTGTTTCCAAAAATAATATTCCCCAGGGACCTGGTTACAAATACCATTTCCTCAAAACATTTCAAGGCACAGAAGTTCTCTGAAAAGATTTTAACAGATAGTCTTTAGCAAGCAGGTGGTGTAGGTCTGATACCATATGATACCATATCTCTCAGATATAAGCTTCTTGGTTTTTATCTGCAAATTGGCTCTATGAATTTTTTCCTTCGTTGATCAAGGTTCAACCAGTCTATTTAGATATTTCCAATATATCATAGAAATTTAAGGATTGCATAGGCAACTCTTTAGAAAAAATTATATTTTGTCTATGAAACATCTTTCTTTACATTTTTAATCTTCACCCTCCAGACCACAAGTTATCTTTAGTTATGAAAATGATAGTTATTTTTTGAGTTAATATGTAACATTGTCTCATTCTCTTAGCATCTTCTGTGTGTGTGTGTGTGTGTGTGTGTGTGTGTGTGTGTGTGAGAGAGAGAGAGAGAGAGAGAGAGACAGAGACAGAGACAGAGACAGAGAGACAGAGAGAAAGAGAGAGAGGCAGAGAAAGAGACAGAGACATCCCATCCCCATCATGTTCTTTATAGTAACTGAGGATAATTGGTTTATGTCTTTGCTGTGATTTTTGGATAACTCCACATTTTAGCCATATGTACTACTTAATCACAGGCAGGTGGAAAGTTTTATTCTAAAGTTTCAGCAAGAGCAAGTGGCTATTTTTCCTGTGGCCTCTGTTTTGAATGCCCCCTTGCGTGCAGTATAAAAATCTGTAAAATGGTTTTGG
Source organism: Macrotis lagotis (assembly GCF_037893015.1). NCBI lineage: Eukaryota > Metazoa > Chordata > Mammalia > Peramelemorphia > Peramelidae > Macrotis > Macrotis lagotis. The sequence continues at coordinate 545,009,235 of NC_133658.1, forward strand.
TCATCTGAGCTTTGTTTAATTTTCCCTACACTAGCAACCCAGGACATTTGGATTACATTTTCCTATTCTCAGCTGCTCCTTCCAAGCTTAGAGAAGATCAAATGCACTGACACTTAGCATTGTTTGTTAAAACAAAAACAAGACAATCCCTTGGTTTTTACCCGTTGGTTAAATATGTGTCTGAATATAAGCAGCCTGCCTTCAAAAGTCAAAGTTATCCCACCAGATCATCATAGGATCACAGATCATAGATTTAGAACAGAAAAGGGGGACCTTGAAGACATCAAGGCCAAAATCCTCATTTGACACATAAATAAACTGAGTCTGAGAGAAGTTCAATGACTTGTCTAGGGTCATAGAGCTATTACCTTTTGAGGTGGGATTTGAACTCATGTCTTCCTGACTCCAAGTCAAACACTGTCTTTTTATTTATTTATTTTTTCTCCCCACTTTACAGATGAAGAGACTAAAACTCCTAGAGGTCAATTAAGTGACTTGTTTCTGATCATACTTTGAGTAAAATATTCAAAAATTTAAGCCCAAATCTTCTGGACTCTTAAAGGCCAACAACTTATCCATTAAACTACAGTGCTTCTTGAAAAGAAAATATCTTCCCTTTTTTGTAATATTAGCCCTGGCTCTTTTCAGAAAGGAAAGAGGAGCAGATAACAAAGGAAAAAATCTCACTCCTCAAAGAACCAAAAAAAAAAAAAAAATCCCAAACCAACCTCTCCTAAATAAGTAGGAAATTCAGTGGATAAGACACCTGTTATACTAAGTTCTCCACTTAGATTCTGTGACTGAATGACAAGGTGACCATGCTGGATTCTCTTAAATTTCCCCCCACCTTCCAAATGTGTTGTTTGTCTTCTGTCTCATCTGCAAGAAGAAAAATTGTGCTGTTGTTTTCTAGCTTATAAAGCCTTTGGGGATAATATAATTCATATGTCTCTTCCATTTTATAGTTTATAAAATCCCCATCCTCATATGAATAAAGAAACTGAAATTTGGGTAGACATTGATTTGCCAGAGGTTATATTACTGATGTAAGAGCTAAGTCTTGAATCTAAGTTCTCTTGATTTCTGTAATTCTAACCGAAGTTTTTAACCTTTTTCCACAGGGTGGGGAAGAGAATCAGCCTTTATGCAGTTCCATATAGATATTATCTTGGTTGGTTCTTGCAGCAACTCTGTGAGGAAGGTACTATTATTCCCATCTTATGATTTAGGAAACTGAGGCAGACAAGTTAAGTAATTTTCCCATGGTCACATAGGTAGTAATTTTCTGGGACTGAATTTGAATTCAGGTCTTCCTGACTCCTGCCTGAACCCTCTATTCACTCTGCCAACAGCTGCCTCCATCCACCCTTTGGGTAGACTGGTCAATCCTTTGAAACCCTTGTTTGTTGCCTATATTAATTGAAGGAAATGTTGACTTTTTTTTGTCATTCAAGTTCACAAATCTCTGAAATCAAGTTAAGAATCCTTGTTCTTGGGGAGGCTAGGTGGTGCAGTGGATAGAGCACCAGCCCTGGAGTCTAGTACCTGAGTCTCAGACATTTAATAATTACCTAGCTGTGTGGCCTTGGGCAAGCCACTTAACCCCATTTGCCTTGCAAAAAAAAAAAAAGAATCCTTGTTCTACTCTGTTTACACCCTTACAAAATAACTTTCAAAGTGAGGGTCAGTCACTTCTCTCTTGTTATTTAAGTAGTGACTTCTAAAGACTGTGTATTTCTTGTAATCTTTGTGGTTACAGTCTTTAACAACATACTTTAATAACTTTGATTTGGGTTTGCATTTATTTTTGTTTCTTTTTTAAATAAAAAGCATTGGAGCAGCTCCAATTGGTGATTTAAAGGACAAAATAAAGAAACATTTTCATCAGAATAACACTTAAACTGTTTCTAGTACCTTGGTCTGAAAAAGTACTGTCTTGGGAGAAGACTCTTAAGTAAGGAACCAGGGTGTGTAAGGAGCTGATAAGTTTTCTCCAAGAAGACAACCTTGTCTGTGACTAGAGATTGGCTCAGTCATTGAGTACAGGGTTGTTCTGTTTGGTTCTCCCAGATGTGTTTTTCAATCCAATATCTGTTCAGTGACAACTTTATTAAAGGAAAGTAGAAAGATTCCATGCTGCCTTTAAAGAGGCTGACTGCAAGATATCTACACATGCATGCAAATCATTTCCAATTTATCCTTTATTATAGCTTGATTGTATGTGGTTGTTTGAATATTGTTTCCCCTGTTTGATGAGCTCCTTTTATCTCTCTTGGTATCTCTAACATTTAACACAATCTCGGGTCCATAATGGACCCTTAAAGACACAGTCACACTCAGTTCCTGATTTGACTTCCTGCTTTGTTGATCTGATTCCTTTTCAAATTTCAACTGCTAGAAAGTTATTTCTTCTGAAGGTTAGGGGGTGGAAATCATTGAATCAAAGAAGGATAGAGTTGGAAGTACTTTAGTTAGAGATCATCAATTTTGGATTGGACCTCAGAAATCATCAGAGACTAGTCCATCCCACTTATCTTACAGATGGAGAAACTGAGGCCCAAATGTTAAGATGACATAACTAATAAGTGGCAGAACTTGGCTCATATCAAGGTGGATTTTTGTTTTGTTTTAGAACGGTGTTGTTTTGTTTGTTTTCTTTTGTAACATGGCTAATATGGAAAAACGTTTTGTATTACTTCACATATATAATCCATATCAAACTGTTTGCCTTCTCAAAAAGTGGGAAGGGCCCAGAGGAAAAGAATTTGAAGTTTAAAATTTTTAAAACGATTGTTAAAATTTTTGTTTTTTATGTAGTTGGGAAATATTTAACAAATAGATAAAAATAATTTTTAAAATAAAGTGTTTTCACTGTCCTAGAGATACACTTTTAAAAAGTCCAAGAGTTGGGTCTCCAAAACCTGACAGTTTCTCTCAAGTCTACCAGCTTTATTCACTTTCTTTTTTGGACTTATTTGAATGAGTTTTTCAAGTATCATGATAAAATCTTAAAGTATGTACTTTTTCCCATATGATTGATATCATTGTAGTTTGTTGGGACCCACCATTCTGACATTGGCCACTTCTCTCATCTATCAAAGGAGTGGGTTTCACATAAATGATTTTCTAAGGTCTATTTATCACTTTTAGAATAGATCCTATTTTTACCTCTTGCCTCATTTCTCATAAACTGTTTTTACTTTTATTAGGAAAGAGTTCTTCATTTTCCTAGTCAAAATAGTTCTCTCTCAACCTCTGAAGAAAATACAAATTCCAGTTCAGGTGTTAAAAAGTTAGCTAACTTGGTAATCATGGAATTTGTCAAGTTACAGATCTTAAGAGTAAGTAGCACCAAATTTCTCATTTGGGCAGCTAGGTATTTCAGTGGGCAGAGTGCTGGCCTTCGAGTTCAAATGTGGCTTCAGATACTAGCTATGATCCTGGACAAGTTCCTTAACCCCATTTGCTTTAGTTTCCTCATCTATAAAATTAACTGGAGAAGGAAATGGCAAACCTCTCCAATATCTTTTCCAGGAAAACTCCAAATGGAGTCACAGAGGATCAGACATGACTGAAAAAGGATAGGACAGCAACACATTTCTGATATAGCTGGACTTTGCATGTTCAGTTCTCTTACAATTTAAAATTTTGAATCACCATGTTAGCTAGTCTTACTTAGCAAATGAAGCAAGACTTGCACTGTGATTAAGAGGAAAATTACTTAAGTAGCAAGATCAGCTTGCTTGAAATCAGAGAACAATTACTAATTAGGTGGCCTTGGGCAAGTCAGCTAACTTCTCATTCTCTGGGAATAATGTTATCTTTTCTACCTTACCTCAAAGGGTCATAATGAGATCAAGTTAATTGTTCTGTGTAAGAGCATTATAAACTATATAGTGATCAATCAAGTCATATTATTGTAGCACTTTGCCACATAGTTGACTCTCAAATGTTGGTTAATTTTAAATTGCACAATATTTACTGAATGGCACAATAGGAAGGAGAAGTCATGAACTTTCAATTCTTGAAGTTTTACTTAATCTGCTGGATCATGTAGCTCCTTCACTTCTTTGAAACTTTAACATTAGTAACAAATTATTTTAAAAATGTATTTGTTAACCCAAATATGAAAGTAGCATAATGTAGTGAAAAAAAGGAATGAGGAGATCCATGTTCTAGGATCTAGAATTTTCCTCTAGCTGTTTGCTTATCTGCAAAAAAAGGAAGTTGTATTAATGTTAACCAATTTTTTTATAACACTTTGCAAAGTACTCTCTTACAGCAGCCTTGTGAAGTGAAATAGGCAGTATAGAAATATTATCTCTATTTTACAGATAAGGAAACTGAGATTCAGAGACTTGCCTAAGTCTGATGCTATCCAAGTCCCAGTATTCTGATTGTGCAATTTTGGGCTTCTTCTATGACTAGGTAATCTTGGAGGCCTTTCCTAACTTTGAAAGTTACAATGAAACTTAGATTCTGCATTTTGAATTTTTTCCACTCTGTTTCTGATCCCTGAACAGGAATTTATTTTTTTTCTTACTTAGAAAAAAAGAAAACTTATTTCACCTTTAAACTTTTGTTCGTGTAGTAGAATTGGTGGACTGTGAGACACAAGAAATTTGGCAGCTGTGCTCCTGTCAAAATGGTCCATCTTGATGCACTGACCTCATCCCTAAAGCTGCTGTTGGTGTAATGATTTTGAGCTGTAACAGACTCAAGAACTGAAGTAAAGATGTTTTATTCCAACTAAGTATTAAATACAATCCTTTCTTCCACACTCCTCTACTTTTTTTTATTTTGTCTTTGTTAGAGTAATAACAATACTATGATTTTTTTGCAGTTCCTTTCTCCAAGTAGCTTAGAATATCATACAGATAACATATAGTATTATTTTAGGGTTTTGTTTTTGTATTTTATTATATATATATTATATTATTATTATTATTATTTTAGGTTTTTGCAAGGCAAACAGGGTTAAGTGGCTTGCTCAAGGTCACACAGCTAGGTAATTATTAAGTGTCTGAGACTGGATTTGAACCCAGGTACTCCTGACTCCAGGGCCGGTGCTTTATCCACTAAGCCACCTAGCCACCCCTTGTTTTTGTTTCTTTAAAGGTTAAAAGGTACATGACTATTTTCCTTATTTTTTGTATAGGGAAGACAGCTTTTTGAGAATAAAAGGGCTTCCTCAAAATCACCTGTGGAGGAGAAAAGACTAACAATCCCCCATTGTTTTCTTTTGCCTCATGATGGTAGATGTCTGGACTCTTCTGTTATCTTCATTACTTTATCAAAACATGAAGAAACTTATGTAAAGCATTTATGGAAGAATTTCTTAATTGCCTTAGTCATTATCATTAATCCCCTACCAACCAGTGCAAAGTGCTACACAGGCCAAAATAGATAGTCTAGTACAGCAATTCTAAAAAATTTTTCATTTCTAAAAATTTATGGAGGATCCTTCCCCCTAAAGAGTCTTTGTCTATTTTACCTATTGATATTTCATATTAGAAATTAAAATATCTTAATACAAAAATAGTTTTAACATAATAGATGCCTAAAAGGGTCTCTTGACTTCTATTGCAAGGATTTTCAGATCACACTTTGTGAACCCCACTGGTGTAGTGTGTAAAGAAATGAAGTATTGAACCTACTGTCAAGCAGATAATAGGCACTCAAATGTTTATTAATGTTAAGGGGAAAGAGAAGTTAAATTCCTTATTGACACTCTGGCATTGGACTGATTACATTTGTTGCAATGGAAAAAGTATTTTCTTTTCTGTGAAAAGAAGGCATTTGTTGTTGTTGTTGTTCAGTTATGTCTGACTCTTTGTGACCCCATTTTGGGGTTTTCTTGGCAAGACACTGGAATGGTTTACCATTTCCATCTCTAACTCATTTTACAGATGAAGAAATTGAGGCAAAAGAGGGTTAAATGATTTACCCAAGGTAACTTAATAAGTATCTGAGTTTGGATTTGAACTCTGGTTTTCCTGTCTTTGATCCAGTACTTTCATCTGTTCTGCCTCTTAGCCAAACCCTATGTCCCTGGACCTAGAGGATCATCAGAGTATGGAAGAAGCAACAGGCTATTGAGAAAAGATATTTAGGTGCAGTCATCATGGGCTGGATTTTATCTTTGACCCATTTTCCAGCTTCCATCTGAAACTTACCTGATAAAGGTAATGCTGTGGAATCCAAACTTTCTCATGGGCATTTACTAATCTAAACAACAGCAACATTTCATATGGTTCCTCTTTTACAGAAGACTATTCCATTCCCCAAGGCTTTCCACTTGGTACTCTTTCATAATCTTTACTCAGTATTATTATTTTGTGGGAGTGTAGATAGGGACTAGCTGTTACTTATTAAGTGTTCACACACCTGTGAATCTAAAGCAAAAGTTAAGGTTCCCTGTTTGCTATTTGAATCTGTTTTTATTTTTATAGGCACTAGTGCCTTCTGATAATGACAGAAGTTTAAATGACTGATTCCCAAAGTAAAGTCTAGCAGACCAACTACCTCCAAATTCTTGAAGAAATTTCCTCATCCATATACATTGAGGGGGTCCTTTCATAGGTTATGAAACCCCAAAATGGCTTTGTAAGTGTTAACTGTTTCCCACACTGTACATGCCTCAGAGCTGTATGTTGTATTCCTTTGGTCCTACATTCATGTTGAAAGCAGGGAAGTTGTAGCAGATTTTCACAGGGAAGGGAAGCATACTAGGGAAGTAAACAAGGGATGGGCAATGTAAGATGTTTGGTTGGAGGCCCCAAGAAAGTGAATCTTTTTCACTTGCAAGACTTTAAATGAATTTTTTAAGCTCTATTCAATAAATGTTTTATTAAATGCATTTCATGTTGCTCTGATACATATTGAGGAAAACACAAATATAAAACACAGTATCCATTCTTTCCCTGTTTTTTATTTTTTCTTAATCATTTTGTTGTTATTGTTTAATTGTTTTCAGTCCTGTTTGACCACATTTGGGTATTTCTTGACTGGAGTGGTTTGCCATTTCCTTCTCCAGTTCATTTTATAGATGAGGAAACTAAGATTAAAATAGGGTTAAGTGTCTTGCCTAGGGTCATGCAGCTAATAAGTATCTGAAACCAGATATGAACTCATGAAGAGGAGGCCTGATTCTGGGCCCTGTACTTTATCCAATTTTTTGTACCACCTTGCTGCCATTTTTCTCATTTAGCCACATATTTTTACATCTTCCAAACTACCTTTTTTGACTTTTTAACCTCATAACCCAAATATCTTCCAAAATACTTAATTGTTACCAAGTTACAGAAGACCTTGATTTTCTCCTTCAGTATCTTTTGTGGCTGACCAATCAAATAGCAGAAAGTGTAAAGACTATACAAATATGTAAGGACTATATAATTAATGCTATTGATCCACTAATGTCTGGGACAATTTTTGCAGGAATAAAAGAGGTGGACAGAATGCATGCTTAATCAAAGCTTCCCAGGGTTGTCTGGAGAATAAAGTACTATTTTTCTAAGCATAAGTAGTTTGGACCAGATGTCTTGTAAGTTACCCTCAAGCTCCAAATCTACAATCCTATATAATCTTCCTTAAGACACAAGCATCATTATGAGAAATAGACAGTATTTGCATGATGCTTCTGACTTTGAGCATGGAATCAGGGAGGGCTTCCTGGAAGAGATTGACACTTGAGATGTATAGGAATTCAACCATGAGGGAGACAAAGACCATTCCAGACAGAGAGAGAGCAAATAATGTCAGTAAAACATGGAGATATGAAAACATAGAATAGGAAAGTCTGTTTTGGTGAAGTAGAGAGTATATGGAGGAACAGGAAAGGAAATAAGACTGGGAAGGTAGGTTTCTGGATTGTAAATGAGCTTGGCATTACTAGAAAAGGGAATTTAAATTTTACTCATTAGACGGTATAGTGCCTCTAAAGAAATTCCCAGATCTCTGCATAAAGAAAACAATTGTCAGTGATATGCAAGGAGAATGTGGAAAGATCATGTGAGAGCTTGTTCTTAAGTTGTTTTTCAGTAATATGTGACTCTTTGTGACCCATTGGGGTTTTCTTAGCAAAGTTATTGGACTGGTTTGCCATTCCTTCTCCATATGAGAAACTAAGGCAAACAGGATTAAATTGATTTGCTCAGGGTTAGAAAGCTAGTAACTGTCTGAGGCTGGATTTGAATTCAGGAAGATGTCTAACTGATTCTAAACCTAGTGCATTATCCCCTGGGCCACCTAGCTTCAGGCTATTTCATTTAGTTCAGGTAGGTGACATTGAGGGTCTGTTCAAGAATGGTAGAAGTGGGAACACAGTATCTGCTCTTTCCCAGTTTTTTGTCCTTTTTTTCCTTTCTCATTTTGTTGTTATTGTTCAGTTGTTTTCAGTCCTGTCTGACTCTTCTTGACCCCATTTGGGAAGAAACTGGAGTGATTTGCCATTTCCTTTCACTTTACAGATGAGGGTGGGATCTGTTGAAGAGGTGGAATTGGTAGGACTTGGTAGTTTTTAGAGATGAGAAAGGAAGAAGAGGTAAAAGGCAAAGATAATCCTAAACTTCTAAATATGGGAGACTAGTTGAAGGTGACCTAGACTGAAATAGCATTGTTAGTTAGAAAGATGATGATTTCAGTTGTTGACATTCTACTTCAGAGGTGCCAGATACATTAAGACAAAATAGCATAATAGTGAGTTATTATTTCACAGATTAGGCTATGCCATAGATCAGATTATGTCCAGCAAAGAACAGTAACTACGCACGATAAAAACTGAATATAAATTCACTCAATAGAGGTCATGCTAATCTGTATTAGTTTTAGACCTCTTGAATCAAGATATTTCTACCATACTGATATTTTCATGCTCTCTTGTTTTTTTCTCCAAGCTATCTAGACTCTCATCATTTTGGTAGAACTCGGTGAGTAAGGGAGCAAACGATGATGGTAAACACTGTACTATCCTAGAAATTGGGGGATGGGGGTGGGTTGTCAGATTCTGGTACTACCTTTACCATTAACCAAATATATGAACTTGGTTTTCCAAAAGATATTGTTTGAAATGATCTCTCAACCCTGTTCTGGGTTTAACATTATGTGAGTCTGTAAATATCTTCAATCATCTATGTATATTTTTGTACAACCCTAATTCCTGGGTTGAATGACATGGAATAGCCCCACATGACTTAATACTCACATAATAACTGCTTATATGGAGTCCTTTTGAGCCTTTCCTCATAATAGCCTTATGAAATTGGTAATGCAAACAATATTATCCCTATTTTAGAGATGATAAAGTGATTTGCCCAGGGTCATATAAGGCATACAGTCCAGAACTGGGAATGTGTTTCCTGACATTGAAGCCAGTATTCTGTTTTGCTCATACAGGGCTGCCCCATTATCGAGATAGAATGTCAATGATTGAACATGTGTATTCAGACTGCTTCTGGTGAATAAGGTGTCTGTTAATGTTTCCCCAGAAATGATAATTGAATTGTTGCCTTTAACTTGTTGCTATGGATATCGTTCTAAACCTAGGCTTGGGTAATGATTGCCATGTGCTTAAATGCCCTAAAGAAGAGAGTATTTAGTACCCTCTCTCAATCCAAATAAGCTTGCCCTGGTTCCCATCTCTACATATAACTGATGAGCTCATTACATCCCTGTACCCTTAAAGTAGACTGTTGCTAGTAGCCTCTGATATTCAAGTTGGAACCAATAGTTACTCTAAATATGGGAAACCACACATTTAAAGTCCATGTATGTGCATTCATACAGGTCTTCTGATGACTTTGTTTAGGATGGGCTCTATTACATCTTCTTCCTCATTCCAATGTCCAGTAGTGTTCTTAAGGGGTTATTTCCTTTAATGATTCATATTATTTTGAATTGACATGATAAAGATGGTTAAGGAGGGAAAAGAGGGCTATTCATCTGGTATTCCTTGCTCCAGGTTTCAGAATATAAACAGCTACTATCATCAACCGAGTACCTTACAGATAATGTTAATTGTTGATGCTTGGATTAAAGAAATAAGTAACACGTATGAACGTAAGCTTGAGAGAAAAGGGGGATTTTAGAGATACTCTATGCCAGTCTTTGAATTTTATACATGAGAAAACTGAGACTTAGAGAATGATGACATCTCTAAGGTATATAACTAGTAAGTAGCAGAGACAGTTCAAAAACTGCTTCCTTCACTAATTGCAAATCCAGTGATCTTTCCACTGCATCACCGTCTTCCCTAGCATTCAAGAAGGACAAGGGTTTGGTCTTCTTCACTGTCTTCCTAACCTCCTTTATACACCAGAATTTCCCAACTATGGTAAAACAGCTTATTCTTTTGGTCAAAATTCCTTTTAGAGTATCCTGATATGATGGAAAGAAAGAAGGGTGAGTTCTGTGTCTTTCTACTACTCCCCCAGATTCTGTTTCTCAGTTGAACTCAGAGACTGTTTTCAGGTTGGAGAAAGCACCATTATTCATTTAGGCTGTGCATGGGATGATAGATTTACCAGAAGCCCAAGAGTCTTAACTTCAGGGATTGACTTCATTCATTGTTGAGAGTGCAGAGGGGTGCAGTATGCTAGGGTTATGTAAAATTGTATCATCCCATTTTTATAAACTTCTCCCCCAAAGGCTAATTTTGAGTTCTCTTTTTTTACTTAAAAGTGTAAAAAAAACTTACACTTTTATGTTCCCTGTAACAGCAGTTCATTTCAGTGAGAAAATGACTCTTTAACTGACTGACCATTCAGGCACTATAGACTAGCTTCAAAACAATTATAGTGAAGACAGAAATAGCCCCAGAACATTTGCCAAAATGTTTAGAATACCCTTCACCTGTTATTAGTACCTGTTCATATTTAAACTGTCAGTTGGATGCAACTTAAATCCCTAAGGATACACATTAATTTGATGGATACATCACAGTAGTTTAAAAAATATGAGATTTTTGTTTTGTTTTGGGGGTATAATGGAAGAAAAAAGTTAAATCTTATTACTTATGTCAAGCTTCTAAAATAGGTCAGAGGTTTACTATTTGGAATCATGGTTCTTTTTAATTAGTGTGACACCTCATTCCCTTCCCTCTCCTCTCAAAGGGTCTTGAGAGTCTTACTGTCAACATTTAGAATTACTCTTAACATTGTTATGATTCTGTGTTGCAGAAGGTGCCCAAAATTCAGAGTAATTTTCTCCTTTTCTCTCATTTTCATTTTGTTAAATCAATGTATGTTTGACATTAAAGGTCTTGGAGGAAGAGGGGACAAAATCCCAAAAACCTTATAAGGAATTGTATCTAATGTGAATTTTCAATTTGAATGAAAATTAAGAAGAGCTGGTTTGTGTTTTCATATTGGCTGTTACTATAGAATCAATCACAACATTTGGAAAATAATACAAAAATGCCAGTGCTCAGCAGGCGAGGACTGTCTCCCTTCACTAACTGTATAAAGGGGTGGGGTGGAGTTATAGTAGCTTTATCAAGTTGATGCACATTCATTAACTTTGAAAGTTATAAATACATCATTTTTAAAATGAACTCTTTCCTGAGAATTAGGAAGTGAATTTCTATCCTAAGAGAATACAAATTTAGGAAGAATTTATGTTTGAAAAAGCACTCCTTAAGGTGCAGCCTTAGAAAAAGGCTGCAGAATACTGAGATGTATTTGGGAACAAGAGGAAGGGAATTAGAGCTTACCCTTCTTTTAAAAAAAAAAAATCCAGACAATGGGAAATAAAACTGTAAAGAATTTTGATAGAGGTTAGGGTTTTCAACAGGCTAGCTGCAGCTTATGATACAATTGGTACTTTGGGTATAGCTGAAACAGTAATTAATGGTTTCTGTTTCCCTTCTATATTAGATGCAAAAAAGCAGAATAACCTTTTGCCTAAGGCTCGGATTTTTTTTCCTCTTCCAATTACAGCCTATACCAAATAAACAACTTTGTTATTGCATATTCAGTATTTCTTCACAATGGTCTGGGTGTTGGCCTTTTTTTTTTCTCTTCATATTATTATAGGCTTTTTTAAGCTTGAAATAATAGTTCTAGGGAAACCTATTTATCAGTACAAACTTGCAGGTCCCTTAATCTGTTTTCAGCCTGAATGAAAAATAAATTTTCTTTTGGGCTGCTGGAAGCAAGATCTTCTAATTGCTCTATAAAAGTCAATTGATAAAATTCTACTAATTGATACAAAAGTGAAAGATGTGATTGTCCTCATGAATTTATCAAAACTTTAACAGACTCAGGTTTGGAAGATATTAAAAAAAATCACCGATTTATCTAATTTGTCTTTTCATTTAAAATTTCAATCTTGAATAAAAAACAAGCAAAGAAAATCCCAAACCTGTTCACTGTATTTTTATACTGCCCTGTTTAGTCCTTAGCTCTGATAAATGAGGTGGGAGTGTTCACAGTCGTCCACCAAATGCAGAGGTATCTTTAACAACTCAAGTTATGGATATTCACGTGTCAGTAAGCTATGTCTGTGAAACACTTAATCTCCATTATACATACTATAAAACACAGGGGTGAGTTTTAAGAGGAAATAGTTCTGTCACAGTAGATTTAATTTTTATGTCTTCTAATATATGTTTAGTCCAAGTTCAGCATAACTAAAAAAGCATATAACTATTTCATTCCAACTGCAGTATAGCAGCCAATCTGGTTTCTCAACTTGGAAGAACTGTATATATGTCATTAGGGAAAAAAAAATTCTGCCGAGTTTAATTTTGGCAAAAGAAGCCAAGTGTCATACACATTTTTTATTAAGCTTGCTGACTTGACTGTCTTCTTATACCATATAATTAATTTATAGCCTTCGCTTATTTCAGGTTTCGATATCATTAGGTTCAAAACCCCAAAGCTCTGCTAAATAACAAAATACTTCTTGAAGACATCTCTTGTCAAGAAAGCAGTTTTCTATGGAGCCTACCTTGATCCAAGACATCATCTTAGGGTGAATTGATTTAGCTCATTTACCCAGTGACCAGAGTTGAAGAGGAAAAAAAGTTAGAACTCAAAACTCCCTCAGTTCCTTACTTCCTCTTTCCAGATTGACATTTGCATGCTCTGTTCAGAAAGGAGAAGTCCTGTGTCTAAATAGATGCAGCCTAAGTTAAATAGCAAGCCTCCCGCTCTAAGACTTAAATTGATTTTACTTTCAAACCGGGCTCATAATCATCCTTAGGCATGTTCTTAATATTTCACACAGAATTTCCAGTCCAGTCATTCAATCTGTAAGCGGCATTCTGTCCCTTTAGTCACCTAACCACAGAGACACACATGCAGGAGCCTGGGGTGTGTGTGGGGGTCTTTTACAATTCCTTTTTTACTTTTTCTCAAGTACAGGCAGTACTCCATGTGCACTCCCTTGGAAAGCGTGCACAATTTCCCCCTCTTCTTCCCATTGAAAATGAAATACCTCATCTGTTTCTCTGGCAGCTTGGGTTTAAGCTCAGGTTAAGTTGAGAGAGGTCTTCTCCAAGGGTTCATTGGACCCCACTCTGTGAAACCTGTTTTCAGCCTGCAGTTCCGAGAGCTTGTTAAGAGAAAGGGAGCGCAGACCTATCTCCACTGACAGAAGAGCTCCTTGTTTTCTGAAGAGGAAAAAGCAAAGTCAGCTTTCTCTCTCTTCTCTGTCTCTCTCTTACCTTAGCTGTGTCTGCTGTGGAATCCCAGGAGCTAGCCCCTGCTTCTCCGAGCTGAGCCCTCCCAGGCATTCGAGATGTGAGCATTCCAGGGCTTGTGCTAAACAATGAGAGATAGGCTCTTTGCATGCCCCAAGCCTATGGAGCATTACGTCATGGCATTGCCATATAAGGAGCTCTGTGTTGTGCAGACTCGTCGTGTCTCACTAGTGTACTTTAGTGATAGCCAGAACTGAGAAAGCTTATTAATGGGGTCTGGCTCCCCCTGACGTTCCGGACTGTGTGAAGGATTTCATTTGTCTGGCCCGTTCACTGGCAAAAGAATGTACGGAAGGCCAAGTTGCATTAGTTCCTTCTTGCTATTGATAATAAAGGCGTGGAAAGCCATTTGTTGATAAGTTCGGTAATACACATCACCACCACCACCTTGGTTCCCTTGCTCAAAGCCCGAGAGGTTTTTTGTGAATAGTCTTGTGGGGGTTGGGAGGAGGGATGGGGAAGAAGAAGTAGGGAAGTAGGTTGAGGAGAAGTCTCTGAAGGTTGATTTCAGACTTCCAAAAAAAAATCTTCCCTTTGTTAAGAGTTGGGGTCCTCAGAGGGTAGTATTTTATTTCCTGATGATGTAACTACCAAACAATTTCTCAAGTGATAATGGGAAGGCCAGATGAAATTTTTTTTTAAAGTTTTTTTACCCCAAAATGAACCTTTCCTTTTCCTGAGCTCCCCCCTCCCCTCAATTCCTGCATGTCTTTGTTTTAGTTAATTAGAATCAATCAATTTTTGGAGAAATGTTTTTAGGGAAAATAGATGCTCTGTTTTATATTCACAGAAAAATAAAAGTAAGACTTGGCTTAAGAATTATTTTCTCTTCTTTATTCCTTCCATTCTGCAGGTACAGGATCTTAACACCTCTTTCTTACCTCGCCACCCCTTCCCACCCCACAACAACAAAAAATGCTGTGTTCCCCAAACAAGAAGAAAATAATAAATGGGTAAAGCCTGTAACCTTCTGATGTGCGAGGAAGTTTGCTTGCATAATTTCTTTTTAGGGTTAATGAAATTTATCCTCCTAATTCCTGTGCACATTGAGAATTAACTTCTGAAGTCAGGATCCTCATTGAATTATACAGTTCTGTTAAATAAATTATAGATGTGGCTATTTTATTTGCAGATTTCAGATGAATTGAGTAGTTTTAATAACCTGAATCTATTTAGAAGCTCTTTAAAAATTGCATTAAAATCAGATTGTTTCCTAATATGATGTACATATGTCTATAGAATTATTGTTTCCATATGTTAAGCCAAATAAAAGTAATGAAAATAGTGTGCTTTCTGTCATGTGTATTTTTGCATTGAAGTTTTATAAGAATAGATAGGAGAGGTTTAGAATAAAGATGTTGAACAGAAATTATACACTGTATATATGCCTGATTATTTATTGTAGGCTTAGTTTAGCTGTTTCTCCATTAGATGTCAGGCATTGGGTACCATCAAGGCAGAATTTATACTGACTTTCATCCTTTGATTTTTAATACGTTTGTCTGCTTGACTGGAAGGGATGAGCACCATACCCTTTAACTTAATCTATGGACGTCTTTCCATTAGCATTTTAGAAGGTGGCATCATGTTGCTCATTGTCAGTGAGCATTTCTATACTCTAAATTCATACTTTATAGTCATTTTATTTGTCAACACTTCTTCATGAATTGAGAAACCTTCAGGGGGGTTTTAAGCCATATCATTACAAGATGAGATACAGTGACTGTTATAAGCATTATATGAGGTACAAGCTATTTTGGCAGAAACTCAGTCCCAGATTGATTAGTTTCTTGTTAAATATACTCATGTAGTATTCTATACCTTGAGTTTACCTTTGACGCCAACATGAGTGGTATTGTATATTTACCAATCTGACTCTGCTGTTGGTCTTTTTTGTTTTTTATTTTTGTATAAGAGCTTTTTCTTATATATGTAATTTATTCTTTTTTTATAAGTTCATATATAAAATAGGTTGAGCTATTTCTCCTCTCCTTTACATGTGGCATAGAATCTTGACCAAAGCCCTGCTGTTATAGATGGTAAAGTCAAAAATATAGATCAGCTAACCAGATGAAAGGCCTGTGTTAAGGTATTGGGGATGGGATGGGACAAGGGAGGGGACGAGGAAGGAGATTGAGGTGGGGAGACTATCCATTTCTAGGATACTATATTATTCAAGTTCTAAATAGAACCTGACTTGATAACACCCAGAAGTAAGATCATTGCATATGATTGCATTGCATTGCATAAGAAATGATAAATATGTCCACCTTGAATTGATTTTTTTGGCTAATTAGTTCATTGACCTGGTGGTGCTAAGAAAGTTTTTTAACTAATTAATGTATTTCTCAGTTAATACCTTCAAAGCCACTGATCACCACCCCAAGTCCAACCAGCTAGCTATGCAAGATGACTTACATCTTTTAGGTCATTAGACTGTAACAGGCAAAGGAATGATTAGGATTAGTGCAAATCCATTCCCATTATGAAAGTTGAGGTGATCTTTCAAAGTGCATTCCTTATTGCTTTGAGTCAGAAATACTATTCTATTGTTATACTTGAACTAGGTCAATTAAAACCCTTGAACTTTTCTCATTACTCATTGTACAATTGAATATCATTCCTTCTGAACTTGATTGTTTGTTTTTAATTTGACCATGGCATAGGGGATAGAATATTGGAATCGATTTCTGGAAGACATAGGTTGCCTATGATTTACTGTATAACCTCGAGCAAATCATTTAACCCTCTGAGTCTCAATTTCCTTATCTATAAAGTGGAGATCATAATACCTATTTGTTGTTTTTGTTCAGTTGTTCAGTCAACTCTTCAAGATCTTTTTTTAGGGTTTTCTTAGCAGAGATGCTAGAGTAGTTTTGCCATTTCCTTCTCTAGTTTATTTTACAGATGAGGAAACTGAGGCAAACAAGATTCAGTAATTTGCCCAGGATCACCAGCTGATAAATGTCTGAGGCCAGATTTAAACTCAGGAGGGTGAGTTCCTGATTCCAGACTCTTAAGTTCTATCTACTGTCCCATGTAACTGCCATATAATACTTATAGTCCTTCACAAAGTTATTATAAGGCATGAAATAATATGTCCAGTTTTGCTTTGCAAGTTTGAAGCATTATGTAAATATGTTACTGCTATCTTTTAAATCTATTACAACTTATATGTGAATTATGTTTTTCATTTCTCTTTCAATCTGTTCTACAGAAATATTTTTCATTTCCTTCCCTTTTTCCTCCAAATTCTTCCATTATGTAAATTTAAAGTAGAATTAGTGAGACTCAGTGTATTGTCTGGGAGAAAAAAAATAAAAGTTCAATCCTTGGACCTTTTCTCTCTGCCATAAGACCTACTACTTTATTTTTATACATAGGAAGTTACAGTGCATCTTAAAATTTAAATCCTCCCTACATTTAGTTACCCTAAACTTCTTTACTTGGTCATATCAGTAAAATTTTTAACTTTTTTTTTAATTTAGGGTAAGTTACTGAAGAAATTTTTCTTCCTAAATGGTTTTTAATATGTGGAGGTAATATCTAAGAAATTCCTAAGAAATAGTGTTAATTCTATATCAGCATTATGAATGTTACTATTAGCAATATAATAGTTTAAATGGCCCTGAGTATACAGTCTGGTCATCAGAGACAGAATTCTCCTAAATTACTTTTTTAAAAATGATTTTATAATGACTACTGCAATATAAATAAGTTAACATTGAGAGGCAACTGATTTCTAATTGAAAACAACAGTCTTCCAGAGTACTGTAGTATCTCAGTTAATTGAAAAGAGGTAGGTATGTCATTAATATTCAATAAAATGTTTTTAGGTAATATTCTTTGAGTGAGCTTTATTTGAATATTTATTGGGAAGTATCTGTGTTTAAATATACCAAAAATGTCTCCAACTCTCTCTTTTATTTTTTTGAAGAATGTAACTATTCTTCCTTTCTCTCTTTTTTACAAACTTCATTTCCCATAATTTATATTAGCTGCCTTGTTTATATTTCATCAGTGACTTGGGGCCATCCTCAGACATTCAGTCGAGGTCAACACAACTTAGATCAACCAAACCTTTGTAGCTCCCTTTATCTTTTGTTGCCTATTCTCTCTTGGGGAACTCATAGGTCAAGTCCCTACTTTACTCTAGTTCTGAAGAATGCTCATTCTAAACTTGAAGCTTTCTTTGTCATTTGACAGTATCAATCTGAAAGCATTGAAAAAAATCTTAGATTTTGTGTTTGTATTAAATTCCATGTTTATAGTTGATGTTGACCAGAGTATGACCCTTTAGCATTAATTTATTCCTCGCCACAGTACTCTCCCATGTGCAACCTTCTTGCAAAGCAGCTGTGCCCCTATGCACTAGCCAAGCCTGCAGTTGCCTGTTGCCATTTATTTCTGCTCTACTGCCCCACAATTCAATAAGGGAAGGCAGAAGGTGATTTTTTGAATACCAAGTGAAACAGAGAACTTAGCACCAAAAAGGAAGTCTGGAAGATAAAACCTTCCTGGTTAATGATGCTTGTTCTTCATTGTTGAAGAAGACCACAACATCAGGGACATGTTGCCATGACAAGCACATGAATTGGATTTGAATGAGGGTGATACTGTACTAAGTCACCAGCCTAACTTTCTCCTCCAGAGCCATCTGGATCCAGTGGTCAGAATGTGAATGACTGGAGATGGCCCTGGGTGAGAGGCTGTCAGGGTTAAGTGACTTGCCCAAGGTCACACAGCTAGTAAGTGTAAAGCATCTGATGCTGGATTTGAATTCCTGTCTTCTTGACTCCAAGACCAGTGCTCAGTCCATTGTAACACCTAGCTCTTCTTTCACTGAATAGTGAGATCTACAAAAAATATAACTTACATGCTTTTGCAAAATGTGCAGCAAGTAAGAAGAAAAGTCCCTCAAACTTGAGATGCTTTTAACCACATCATTTAACTGATTGACTTTGAATGTTGTATTGGATATATCAAACCCTTTGCCTTCCATATCAACAACTTCTTTGTGCATTTCTGTTCCCGTGAATTTGTTGACCAGTCAGTCTCCTTTTCACTGTTCATCCTCCTCCTTCTCCTGCCTTCTTTTACAGAACACTAAGATCAAACAGCAGAAAGATTTTGGAGTCAGAGGACCTGGGTGCAAATCCTCACTGGACAAGCTACTCTCTGGGTCTCAGTTTTCTCATCTGTAAAATGAGAAGTTTGGGCTTTAATGTTTTCTAAAGTACATTCTAGTTCCAAATCTATGATCTTATGGTACCCAGTCAGGAAGATTCTTTTTTGGTATCAAAACTAGTCTCAGATTATCTCTGTGACTCAGTTTACTCCTCTATAAAATGAACTGGAGAAGGAAATGGCAAAGCATTAAAGGTATCTTTGCCAAGAAAACCCTCTCTGGGATCATTAAGAGTCTGACACTACTGAAAAATGACTGAATACCATGATACCCAGCAAAGTTATCCGGCTTAGGATGACCCCAACATTAGTTGTCACACTATTGTTAGTCTCATGATGCTACTAGATAATGTTAGGTCTTTTTAAGATATGTTTAGGGGTGGCTAAGTGGCGCAGTGTATAGAGCACCAGCCCTGAAGTCAGGAGTACCTGGGTTCAAATCCGGCCTCAGACACTTAATAATTACCTAGCTGTGTGGCCTTGGGCAAGCCACTTAACCCCATTTGCCTTGAGAAAAACCTTAAAAAAAAGGAAAAAAAGAATATGTTTACTTGAAATCAATGAGATTTAGGGGAGGTTTTTATGTAGTTTTATCCTCTGATTACTTTTCTGAAGAACTCACTATGTATTCTCTCCAGAATTAGTAAGTATAGTAAATACTTATAGTAAGGACTCTATACTGAACCAACATTACTTGATGTCTACATAACTACCTTGTTTGTTTTTTTCCTCTATATAAAGTCTGACCTTGAATCTTTCAGGTCCAAAGGTTTAGCAAGCCAGGCATGGAGCTTTGTATTTAACAAAGAATCTTTTATTCAATGGAAAGCCTAATAGACTTAGTTTACACAGTGAGATATGAATTAGCTGCATTACCCCAGTGAGACCGCCAGTGGGTCAGCTAGATGACTTGGCGAGAATTAAGGATTGATAAAATGACGCCACCAAAAGAGAATTAAATGGGGAAGAGGAAAGGCCTACTATTTAGGTCCTGTAAGTTTGCTTATTTATTTCTGCAAACATGTTTCGTTTCCTTAGTAACTAATAATAGTTTTGAGAAATTGTTGTACTCACAAGTATTACTGCAGGAGCAAAAAAAAAAAAATCACAAAAAACCCCCTAGAATCACAGAAATTAGAGATGGAAAAGACCTATTAGGTCATCTTCTTTATCCTTTGCCAGTACAGATTGTTCCCAGTGCTTTTATCCAGTTCATTTTTAAAGTGACCTTGTCAAATAGTTTATGCTTATTATGCTTTTTTTAGTAATGAACTTTTGAAGAAATCAAGTGTGGCAGATTGTATTTTGTATATACATGGAGCTCATTAACTAAGGGAAAATTTTGTTGGAGAAGTCTATGGGTACCGATTACAGAAGAAATAGTTTTATTTTAAGTGAATGAAAACTACTCCAGAATTTAAAAAGAGAGATAGAGTAAGTTCAACTTTGGAAACTCAAATATTCCTTACATTGTATTAATTCAGGAAATTAAATACTTTTACTTCGTTAGTATATGTAACTTGATAAAATTGGCCTTTTGATTTGAAAATGTAAATCCACCAAGAAGTAGATAAAGGACATACATTTACATATGAATTGTATAGATATATTCTTACATATAAACACACACATATTTGTATGAATCACGCCACCAAAAATGTCCATGTTAGAAATTTCTTCTAGTAAGAATTCTAACTGCCTCCTTCATGGTAGAGTTTTTAATTCTGTGTCTGTCACTAATAGTACAGACAGGGATAACGACCAATCTATAGTTTCACTGATGCTGTAGTCTTCTGGGTGAATAAAGTGCCTGTATTAGTAGATCTGTGTCTTCTCTTTGACACAGAGTTTTGGAGAATTGGTTAGGCCACTGAAAGACTAAGTGATTTGCCTGGGACCATATAACCATTATGTTATGAGAGGTTGGACTTGAACCCAGATCTTGTGTTAACAAGACCAGTTCTCTATCCACTGTATTATGTTCTAGCAGTATGACCATGAACCAGTTGCTTCTTTCTGAAACTCAGTTTTCCCCACTTGTAAAAAAGAGAAAGTTGAATTGAAATTGAATTGAGTTGAAAGTTGGTAGTCTTTAAGGTCTCATCCAGTTCTACCATTCTTTGTATTATGAAGCAATGTGATGTCGAATCTTTCAACTTAGAAGTCCTCTATTATCAAAAAAATCTATAACTGATGTTACCATTTTTTTTTAGAGAAGCAGGGTCCATTTTTAGAGTGCTTTGGCTCTGTGTGTGTGTGTGTGTGTGTGTGTGTGTGTGTGTGTGTGTGTGTGACTATACATAGTAAATAAATACCCACACATTGGTCCATTGATTTAATGCTTAAAAGGGATTATAGGGATTGTTTCATTCAACTCTCTCACTTTACTAGTGAGGAAAGTGACCCTGAGTGGTTAAATAACTTACCCATCATGATATGAGTAATAAGTAATAGACAGGATCCAAAACCAGACTCTCTGATTCTATAAAGTTGAAATTTTTTCTTCTCTGATTATTTCTCTGATATCATACTTCCTCTGTCAAGCATATTAGTCCCCATTTGCTGATTCAGAATACTTCTGCTATTGAAAGAAAACTCTTTCTTGTTTTTATTTTCTTAATGAAATCTTCCCTACTTGTATTTTTTTCCTAGTGATCTCAAATCAGCAACTTGCTCTTCAGATTCTTTGCTGTTTATCTAGTTAATGTAAAGTGCCAGAACTCCTAAGAGGGATGGGGGTTGAATAAAGAGCCAGGGCCATCAATATATGAATGTTCTACTTCTGTAAATTTCTTGTTTTCCTTTAGCCATCAGCATCCTTTATGATAGAATGGAGAGTATGCAGGTTTTTCCACCTAGCCACCCCCATAGCCTTGTATACTTTTGACCATCTCCACTTTCTGGATACTCTGTCTTTTTGATTCCCAAGACTTTGCTCCTATCTTTCTTTTTTTTTAAGGTTTTTTTTTTTTTTTTGCAAGGCAAATGGGGTTAAGTGGCTTGCCCAAGGCCACACAGCTAGGTAATTATTTAGTGTCTGAGACTGGATTTGAACCCAGATACTCCCGACTCCAAGGCCAGTGTTTTATCTGCTACACCACCCAGCTGTCCCTGCTCCTATCTTTCTAACTAGTTTTCTGTTTCCTTTTTCTTCTAGTACTTTTCCTGATCCTCAAACACAATTATTGCCCAAGTTTTTGCTCTTCATTCTTTTTTTTTTTCCTTTACATGGCTTCTTTCTTGACAAACTGCTATTCCAACTCTATCTATCCTAAATTTATAACTCCAGCCCTGACCCTTTTGGTTAAATTCTGCCTCTGTGGACCTAAAATGATTTAGTTATGTTGAATTTAAGGTACAATTTGACATATCTGATAGTGAGATTTCCCTCATATACTTGTTATTTTTATTAGCAACAGCATTTGCTTTTTTTTTTTTTTGCAAGGCAATGGGTTAAGTGGCTTGCCCAAGGCCACACAGCTAGCTGATTATTAAGTGTCTGAGGCCGGATTTGAACTCAGATATTCCTGACTCCAAGGCCAGTGCTCTATCCACTATGCCACCTAGCCACCTGCAGCATTTGCTTTTTGATATCATTTTCATTATTCATTCATTTCCCATGTTTAAAATTTTGGTGTTATTTTTGCTCTTTACTTTTCTTCTTCAATTCTCTTATTTAATCACTTACCATGTTTTCTTGAGTTTATGGTAACATTATGTGTTGACTGCTGAAATAATAGTAATACTGATAGGCTGTAATTATACAACTAGCCTAGCATTTGATTCACAAAGCACTTAACAAATATCTTATTTTATTCTCACAACAACTATTTGAGCTTGGTGCTGCTATTATCATCTCTATTTTAGGTATGAGGAAACTGAGACAGAGTGACTTGCTTAAGGCTACACAGCTATTAAGTGTTTGAGGTTGAATTTGAACTCATGTTCTTGATTCCAGGTCAAGCACTCTATTCACTGTGACACTTAACACATGTTTATACCATGCATGCTAGGATAAAAAAAGATGCCTGAACATAACTCGCTCTTTCCTCATCTCTCATGTCTTTAGCTATAGTAGTACTAGACTTAAGTAGATTGTATCTTCCTTGTGACCAATTCCTAGTGCTAAGTATGGTTTTTTTTGTGTGTGTGTGTGTGTGTGTGTGTGTGTGTGTGGTAGTATATATATTCAGTTATTTGCATATAGAGATAGAGAGGGAGGAAGACAATTTGAAACTTAAAATGTGACCAAAAAAAATTAAATAAAAAACTATATTTGTAAATGTCTATAGAAATTCAATTTTCAGTGGGTAAGATTTTGTATTAAATCCATTTGTCAACAAATATTTATTGAGTGGCCACAAACTCAGTTCTGTTACCATGAAGGTTGTAAAAGATTTGAGGCAGGCAGTTGCTCCCAAGGACTTAGAGACTAGCTTGGGATATAGGACTAACACATTTGAAAAATGAGGCAGCATTTAAGAGACAAACTGGTAAATATTAACTATAAATGCAACAGGATTTTAGAGAAGGGAGAGAGATCTATTAGTCTTTAATATTCTGGAAATTCTTTAAGGAAGAAGGTAGAATTTGAGATCTTTGAAGTAATTGACAGGAGGAGGAAATTCTAGGTAGAATTGACAGTATAACAGCCACCAAGACAGAAGCTAATCCTGTTGTGTGTGTGTGTGGGGGGGGAAGACCAGGAGTAAACCTGTCAGACTGGTTGTGGTAAGTGGTAGGAAATGGTAGTAGGATGTAGTAAGGAGAAAAGCCAGACAGAAGATTGGAATTTGTTAAAACACACTGTTCTAGCCTTTAGTCTACAACTGAGCAGCCTTTTGTTATTATTTTTTTATGTGTTTTTTGATCTGTAAAGTAGTACTATAAACAGGAGGCAGCACACTGAGGGCTTGGGGTCTAGAGGACCTCTTTCTTTCTTATTGTGTCACTATAAGAAATTCATTTAACCCATACTATCTGAATTTTACTTCCTACTTGGTAAAATGAGGGAGTTGAACTTTCAGATTAGAGGCATCAAGAACCTGACCCATCAATGGGACACATTGCAACCCACAATATTCCAAAATATAGCCCGACCAGATTAAAATATAATTAGGAAATATTTAACAAATAATGTAAATAAATTGAAATAGAAATAAAATAAAAATAATATCAATCTGTGAGTTTCTAAGTCAATATGCTACCCGTAGGGATCCTCATTTCTATTTGAGACTCCTAGGTGACACAGTAGAGTACTTCACTTTGAATCAAGAACCTGAGTTCAAATATGGCCTCAGACACTTGTTAATGAGGGGTTTGAAATTGTCCTTGATATAACTGAGAGGCATTGAAACTTCTTGAATCAAAAGAGGGACACAGTCAGACTTGTGCTTTTAGGAATATCAGTTTAGCAGTTCTAGGGAGGATGATTTTGAAAGGGCACATATAGAGAACAGTTCCAAATACCTTGTGTTCTCTTGGGTTGGAGCTCAAATAAATGGAAGAATCTGACTCCTAAGAAAACTCATCATCATTCCCCTTATCTTTTTTGCTTTTGAAGGGCTGAGTGAAGTCACACTGTGGTTCTTAATATATTCAAAGAGAAGATTAAAAAAAAAAAGACCTACTGGTCTGATCCTCCTCACTTCCCTTTCTGGTTCTTCTTCTATATCACACATAATTAAGATTGTCCCCAAACTTGTCCTGTGTCCTCTCCTCCTTTCATATGACAATTTCATTGGCTCACATAGGTTCAATTATCTCTATGCTGTGGTTCCCAGAGTTGTATGAACTCTGTATGTCTCTTTGTATAGTCATGAACCACAACTTGCCTTTTTTTTGTCTCAAACTATACAAAACAAAATTCTTGCTTTTCCCACCAAACCTTTTCTTCTTCCAAACTTTTCCATTACTATTTAAGGTTTGCAGTCTTTTACCCAGTTACCCAGATTTGCAGCCTTAAGATCAGCCTCCACCTCTCAATCTTATATCCTACATATCCAATCTGTTGCCATATCTTGTCAATTCTTTCATACTAGTCTATGATAAAACATCATGTGTTGGGAAATAGTGCTGGATTTAGAGTCACATTTGAAAATTGGTTCTGTCATTTATTACCTGGGTAACCTAGGCAGATCTCTTGACCTCACTAGGCCTTGTTTTCCCCACTTGTAAAATTAATGGGTTAGGTTAGATGGCTTCTCATATAAAGTGACAAGGAAGACCTGAGTTCAAATGTGGCCTCAGACACTTAAAAGCTGTATGACCCTGAGCAAATCATTGAACCTTTGCTTCAGTTTCCTATAAAACTGAGACTTCACAGAGTTGTTTTGATGATCAAAGAAGATACCATTTGTAAATCATTTAGCATACAGTATAAAAATACCACAGAAATGATTATTCCTTTAACCTCCCTTTCCCTCTTTTCCTTTTTAACTTATCTTAATCAATGATATTTATTTTGAACTATATACTCCTTTCCCCAAGGAAAAGACATTGAGTTGCATCTCTCAATTAACTAATTATAATGTTCTTATAAATTGAACTGCTAAAAATTTCTTGCTTATCAATAATCTAAAGAGCATTAGGCTAGTTTTTCTGCCATGGGACTGTGACATTTATTTCTCTTTCTTGATTCAGAATCTTTTTTTACACTGTGAGGTGAGGTTACGATACTGAGATTGAGATGTGAGATTCTCAGGTCTTTATGGTGACAAAGGGTATATTTCCAAGTTAAGGGGGATTCTCTGAAATCTTGTGTTATCCTGATTGTGGCTCCATGTTAATTTAATTGCTTCTTTCTGACTGCTTGCAATATTTTCTCCTTGATTTGAGAGCTCTGAAGTTTGGCTATAATATTCCTGGCAGTTTTCATTTTGGAATCTCTTTCAGGAGGTAATCAATGGATTCTGTCAATTTCTATTTTATTCTCTGCTTTTAGAATATCAGGGCAGGTTTTTTTTTTTTTGATAATTTCTTAAATATGTCTAATCTCTTTTTGCCCTCATGGCTTTTAGGTAGTCCATTCATGTTTAAATTATCTCTCTTGGATCTGTTTTCCAGGTCAGGTGTTTTTCCAGTGAGATATTTCACATTTTCTTCTAGTTTTTCATCCTTTTGGTTTTTATTGTTTCTGGATTTCTCATAAATTAATGCCACTACCAGGTCTATATTCTAGAAGAGATGAAAAACAGGAAGGAAAAGGACCTTTATGTGTAAGGATATTTATAGTAGCTCATAAATATATATATATATAGTAGCAAGGAACTGAAAATTGAGGGGATATCCATCATCGGTTGGCTAATGGCTGAACAAATTGTGGTATGATTAAGATGAAATACTATTCAATTATAAGAAATGATGAATAGAATGCTCTCAGTGAAAAAACTTGCATGAGCAGATGATATAGGAAATGTACTATATATACAAAATAATAACAATATTGCAGGATGATCAGCTGTGAATGACTTCATTTTACTCAGCAATGTGTGACCCACGAGAACTCTGAAGGACTTTTGAGAAAGAATACTACTATTCATCCCAAAGACAGAGATGACGGTATCTGAATACAGATTGAAGCTTCCTTTTATTTAACTTTATTTTTCTTGAAGTTTTTTTTAGGGGGGTGGGTGGGATATGTTTACTTTTACAACATGACTATTGTAGTAATGTTTTTCATGACTACACATTTTTAACCTTTATCAAATAACTTGCTTTCTCAGTGAAGGGGATTGGGATGAGAGGAAGACAGAGAATTTGGAACTCAAGGTTTTAAAAGTGAAGGTTGAAACTTGTTTTTTGCATATAACTAGGGAACAATAAAATAAAACATAAATTGTGAAAAAATAAAACTTTAATAGAAACACTTTTAAATATAAATAAATAAATGAATGAATGAATAAGGAAGATTCCCTCAGTTGGAAATTTTGGAGAACTTCATTAAATTAGGCCACTGGGATGTTTCTTAAGTAGTCCTTCAGTGTCTAAAGGATTACTTTAAACTGCTCCCTAAAACTTGTTTGTTGTTGTCCAGTCCTTTTAGTCATATCTGACTTTTCATGACGTCATTGGGGATTCTTTTGAAAAAGCTACTAGAGTGCTTTGCTCTTCCCTTCTCCAACTCATTTTCCAGAGGAGGAACCTGAGGCAAATAGGGTAAAGTGCCCAGGGTCTCATAGCTTCTAAATGTCTGAAGCCAAAAGACTTAAACTTGGGAAGATGTGCTTTCCTTACTTCAGAACCTGCACTCTTTCTACTGTTCCCCTAGCTGTCCCAAAACTCATTTGTCTGCCTTCAAACTAGAAAGTTATGCTTCATTAAAAACTCTCATTTTTGGATAATTCTTGTAAGTGAAATTTGTGCTAGAATTGGGATCAGAGGATCACATGAAAATGCCACTCCTGTGAGACTTTAGGATAGTCACAACTCTGGCTATCAACTTCTTCAATTGTAAAATGACTAGAAGAAATAGTGGATGTTAAGTAGAAAATCTTAAAGTTCCCTTTGAACTCTAAATCTGTGATCTCACAAAATTTTTAGCATTTGTGTATGGTGATCTCTCAGAAAGAGGGAGAAAAAAGTCCCCATATTTGTTGTTGATCAGTACATTATTTATTTGGCATAAATAATCGGTGTATAATGCTTTAGATGGAGAAGTTAGAAAATGTTTGGGGGAAATAGACATTGTTATGTTTATTTCCTCTTTCTTTCCTTATTTTTTTGGGGGCGAAAGTATCTGGGCTTGTGACTTTATTGGTCTAGAGAGAGCATCTATTTTGAAACACCCATTTTTTGTAACTGCCTCTGTTGATACTGATATAATCAGCTATCTGTAACTCACTGTCTTAGGGAATTTCCTGGTTTACTGAGAGGTTAAATAATTGCCTGAAGCAGCAGAACTAGTTAGTCAGAAGTAGCACTTGAAACCAGATCCTCCAAACTTAAGGCATTCCCTCTCTCTTTACTATCCTTCTCCTTCCCCTTTCATAATAAATGATTTATCTGGGGGGCATATATTGTCCCCCTAGATTTTCAGAGGGACTTGTCATCTTGTAAACAATATAGTAGGTACAGTGTTCTTTCACTGAAAGTCTTAAAGACCATGCATCTTCTTACATTGCCCAAAAGATTCCTCATTCAAATACAGGTTGAATTAATTGACTTGTAAGATTTTTTTCAGCTCCGAAAGTCTTAGATTCTGTGATTCTTCATTTGGGTCCATTTGATACTGGAGTGATTTGTCATTTTCTTCTCCAGCTTATTTTCCAGATGAGAAAACTGAAGCAAGCAGGATTAAGTGACTTGCCCCAAGTCATATAGCTTCTAAATGTCTGAGGCCAGATTTGAGTTCACCTTTTTGAGGGCTGGATGCTAGTTTTGTTATCAGTCATTGATCATTTATTAAGCATCCATTATGAGAGTCAACATGCTATAGTTGATCATATATCAGCCTTGAAACCAGGAAGATGTGGGTTCAAATCGGATCTCTGGTACATGCTGACTGTATGATTCTGCTCAAATTACTTAACTTCTCTTTGTTAAAGTAGCTGTATCGGATTCTTAAGTTGCACACAAACACTTATCATGCTTCTTCCATGTGCCAGACATTGTATTAACTGCTGGGGATATAAAGAAATGCACAAGACAGTCCCTGCCCATAAGGAGCTCAGTTTAATGGGGGAGACAACCTGAAAATAAGGTATATATAAGATAAATTGGGAATAATCAACAAGAGGGATTGGAAAAAGCTTCCCTGTAGAAATTAGGATTGTAGCTGAGATTTACAAGAAGCCAGAGAGGCCAGAAAGCAGGGATGAGGAGGGAGACCATTCCTTGCAAGGAGGATGTCAGTGAAAAAGTCTGGAGTTGAGTGTTTTGTAAAAAGAATAGCAAGGAGGTCAATGTCGTTGAATCTAAGAGTACTTGGGATGGAGACAAAGTATTGGGCTGGGTAGGGAGGAATGTAAGATTTAAGTAAACTGGAAAGATGGGGGGTCAAGATACAAAGAACTTTGAATGCCAAACACCTGGAAATGATAGAGAGCCATTGGAATGTATGTGTGTATGTATGTAAAAGGGTGAGACATGATCAGACCTGTACTTTTAGAAAATCACTTGAGCAGCTGAGTGAAGGATGGGCTGGAATGGGGTGTGATAGAATGAAGAATTGATGATGATGCCTAGGTTGGAAGCTAGGGTGGGGAGTGGCAGGACTGGGAGGAAAGTGGTACCTTCCACTTTCAGTATTAGGGAAGCTTGGAAGAGAGGATACTTTGAAGACAAAAGACAATAAATTCAATTCAGTTTAGGATATCTACAAAACATCCAGTTTGAAATGTCTGATAGGCAGTTGGAAATGCAAGATTGGAGGTCAATAGAGATGTTATGACAAGATAGGTAGATTTGGAAATCATCAGCATGGAATCCATGAAATATATTCATTAGTTTCATGAGCTCACCAAGTCATGTAGTATAGAGGAAGCAAAATAAGGTGGTCCAGGAGAGAGAGAGAGAGAGAGAGAGAGAGAGAGAGAGAGAGAGAGAGAGAGAGAGAGAGAGAAACCTGAAAGGTTCAGCAAAGGAGTGAGTCAGGTAGGAAAAGAAAGAACCAGGAGAGAGCAATGTCATAAGAACTTAGAAGAGGGTTATAAGGAGAATAACAGTGTCATAGATTGTAGAAAGGTTAAAGAAGGATGAGGGCTGAGAACAGGCCACTGAATTTGGTGGCAATTAAGAGATTATAACTTTGAAGAGATCATTTTTGTTTTAATGATGGAGTTGGAAGCTAAACTATAGAGCTTTAAGAAGAGAGTGAGAGGAGAGGATGTAGACATCTAATGTAGAAGATCCTCCAAGGAGTTTAGTTTAGATTAAGAAATGTGGGACAAATGGGATCAAGGTTTTTTGGATTTTTTTGAATGTGAGAGGGACATGGGCAGGTGTGTAGGCAGTAGGGAAGTATCCATTAGACAGGGAGAGGTTGAAGATAAGTGAAAGAGTGGGGATAATAAAAAGGTCATTCTGCTAGAGGAGAAAGGTTGGAATGGGATCACATTTGCATGTAGAGATTGGCTTTATTTAAATAGGACCACCTCATGTGAGACCAGGGTGAAGAAAGAGATAATGACAGAAGGTAGATATGGTTGAAGGAGTTTTCTCATCTGTTAGTTCCTTATGATAGGGAACTCACAGGTGAAATATTTATTTCTCTTTCTTGTGCTAGGTCCTATGCTAGACACTGGGAGAGGCAGAGAGAGAAAAAAAAGAGAGAAAGAAGGAAAATATGATTATGAATGGATGAATTCCTGACTTCCAGAAGCTACAGATCATGTTGCTATATAATAGTTCAGACCCCATGGATTGTAGATGCCAGACCCTTTTATTCTCAACTATTTCTCAAAGTTTGTTGCTTCTATAACATCCATCTCATCCTTTGCTGTTACTTTTCTATTGTCTTCAGTCTTTCCCATCATCAGGATCTTTTACAATGAGTGTCATCTTTCATTATGTGGCAGTGTTTAATTAAGCTTCAGCTCCAGTATTTGACCTTCTAGTGATTAGTCTGTATTAATTTCTTTAAGAATTGACTGATTTGATCTCATCGCTGTCCAAAGGACTCTCAAAAGTCTTCTCTAGCTTTGTTTGAAAGTGTTGAGTCTGTGGCACTCAGCTTTCCTTATAGACCAATTCTTTTTTTTTTAAGTTTGGGGTTTTTTTTTGTAAGGCAGTGGGGTTAAATGACTTGCCCAAGGCCACACAGCTAGGTAATTATTAAGTGTCTGAGGCCAGATTTGAACTCAGGTACTCCTGACTCCAGGGCTGGTGCTCTATCTACTGCTCCACCTAGCCACCCCTTATGGTCCAATTCTCATGGCCATACATTGCTTCTGGAAAAACCATAGTTGTGACTATATAGACCTTATAGACTATATAGATCAATTAAGAGATCAAAAAATACTCTAACTTTTGGATCTATGGAAAGGGGGAGAAATTTATGACCAAACACGAAATAGAAAACATTATAAATAGTGCAATTTGCACTAATAAAACCAATGCGTCCAAGATTAGAAGAAAAATAGAAAGTTGGGAAACAATTTTCACAGCTCAGAAACTATATGAATACAATTACAAAATGGACTCATTTCTAAAATATATAGAGAACTAAATCAGATTTATAAGATTACAAGTCATTCCCCAATTGGTAAATGTTCAAAGGATCTGACAGGCATTAAAGCTATATATCAATCAGTTAATGCTCCTTATCAATATTGATTAGAGAAATCAAATTATAACAATTACAAGGTACCTCCTCACACCTATTGAATTGGCTAAGATGACAAAAAAAGAAAGTGATTAATGTTGGAGAGGATATGGGAAAATTGGGACATTAATGTACTGCTGGTGGAATTGTGAGTTGATACATCTATTCTGGAAGAAATATGAAAATATACCCAAAAAGCAATATAACATTATACCCTTTGACCCAGGAATAACCAATATTAATCCTGTGTTCAAAAGAAGTCATAAAAAATGGGAAAAAAATCTCATGTTACAAAATATATATTAGCAACTCTTTTTTTGTAGTGGCAAAGAATTGGAAATTGAGGGGAGGCCTATCAATTGAGGAGTGACTGAACAAGTTATGGTATATGAATGTTATGGAGTACTATTGTTCTATTAAGAATGCATGCATGGTCAAACTTTAGAGAAGCATTGAAAGAATTATAGAAACTGATGCTGAGTTAAGGGAGCAGAACTAAGAGATCATTGTACACATTAACAACAGCATTGTGAGGTGATCGATTTTGATGGATGCAGCTTCTCTTAGCAGTTCAGAGATCAAGAACAACCCTGAGAGACATGTTATGGACAATGCCATCCACATTCAGAGGCAAAAAAGCACAGAATCTAAATGCATTCTATATGTTCACTTTTTTGAAACTTCTTTTATATTTTTTCCTTCCTTTCTTATGATTTTTTCCTCTCTCCTTAGTTCTAATTCCTCTTTCACAAAATGACTTAATATGTAAATATGTTACATACACACACACACACACACACACACACACACAAATAGTACAAAGGGAAAAGAGAAGAGGACCTAGGATAGTGCCTGGAGTTAACCTGTGGTGAACAGGAATGACCCTATAAGAAAATCCACCAAAGGAGAATGAGGAGTGGACTGTTAGGTAGAATGAATGAGAGCCAATAGAGAGTAGTGTCCCCAAAACATAGATATATAATAATGATGATGACTAACAGTGTCAAAAGCAAAGAGAGGTCCAGAAGGATGAAGATTAAGAAAGGATCTTTATATATGACAATAAAGAGTTCATTGGTAATTTTGGAGAGAGTGGGTTTTATTCTAATGATGAAGGAAGCCAACCTATAGAGACAAGGGAACTATGAAAATAAAAAGAGGTAAAGGACAATGGCCAGAGAAGATATCAAGGAAGGGTTTTTTTTTGAGACTGGAGGAGACATGAATATTTATCAGCATCAGTGAAATTGCCCGGAGAAAGGGTGAGATTGAAGATTAGCAAGAGGAATTATAACAGGGTCATCCTGCTGGAGAAAATGGGATGAAATGGGATCACTTAAGTATGTAGAGTGGTTTGCCTGGACAAGGAGAAAGCACACCTCCTTGAAGAAAAGGGAGTAAAGGAGATGGTGGGTGATATCTGAACAATGTGAGATAAGGATGGGAGAAGAAGGAACCCTCTACAATTGTCTCAGTGAAATATGAAGCAAAGTTCTCAACTGAGAGTGAGGAAAGGGCAGAGAGGTTTTTAAGAGGTATTAAAAAGTTTGAAAAAAATCTGTGGAGAATTGAATAATGGATTGATTAGAGAGGTGCTAAAGACTACTCTGGTGTATTAAGGACCCAAGTGAAATAAAGTTTTAAAATATTTCAGTTTACCCACTCAACATAGTTCAGTTCAGAAACATGTGAATGGAAATAAAATGATATTACATACATACATACATATATATACATATGTAAGCTATTAAAGCTTTAAACTGTATTAAGGCTTTCTAGATACTCTATGTGTGCACACATGTATATGTACATATAGAATAAATTAAAAATTAATATCAGGTTATTAGGGAGGGAAGTAAGGAAAGCATTTTGTAGATGGTAATCTTTAAGTGCCAACATGAATAAATTAGGGATTATAGAAGGCAAAAGTGAGGAGGGAGTTCCTTCTAGAAGCTGGGCCTCTACTGTTCCAAGTCAAGGAGATTGGAAATGAAATGCCTATGTTATTTGTGGTGGAGCAAAGATAAGGCCAGTTTGTCCACATCTCAGAGTTTGGGAGGAGACAGAATGTGCAATGAGCTGGAAAGATAAGTAGGGGCAAAGTTCTGAAAGACTTGAAAGATCAAATAGAAAAGTTCATTTGTTGTCCTGGAGGCAATTGGAAGCCAATGAAGTTTACAAATTAAGGAGTGATACCTTCAAATCAGAGTTTAAGAAACTTCACTTTGGCTGCACCTCTTTGGAATCCATATTGAAATGGGGAGAAATTTTAGATAGGGAAATCAATCAGGAGGTCAATGGCAGCATTCCAGGAGAAAGTTACTGACGCTGTGAAATAGAATGGAAAAAAAGGAACTGGATGTGAATGATGATGTGAAGATTGAAACAATCAACTATGGTGACTAAGCCGATATGCAAGGCAAGATAGAATAATGTTGAGGTTATGAATGGAAAATTGGAAAGATCTCAGAGATATTTTAACAGAAATAAGGAGGTTCAGTAGATGGGATCATAGGGGCAAAGCTAATGTTCTCTCTTTGAGATTGGACTTCATATATCTCTCTAGTACAACCTAGGCAGTTGGTAATGAGGGACAGGAGCTCAGGAGAACGTCTGGTACCAGTATATAGATCTGGATAGATTATCTACATAGAAATAATTATTAAGCTAGTATACAGAGGGAAGAAAAGGGGATCTGGACCAGTGCCTTTGGATAAACCCATAACTAATGGTGTGATATAGATAATAATCCAGTAAAGGAAATAGAGAAGTGGATCAGACAAGTAAGTAGGAGAGAGTAGTGCTTCTGAAACCCACAAAGAAGAGAATAGCACAGAGGAAAAGGTAGTTAGCAGTTTCAGATATGTTATAGAAATCAAGAAGAGTGAGAATTGAGGTGAGACCATCATATTAGGCAATTTAATAGATCACTGATAACTCAAAAGAGTTTACAATTGTCTGATGTTTGGAAGCCAGAAAAAACTCCCTGAATGAATGGCAAGCAAGTGAAAGTAAAACATGTAAATTAATTATTCTAGAAGTTTGAGAAAAGGAAATGTGTTAGCTTAAAAGTCTGATA
Source organism: Macrotis lagotis (assembly GCF_037893015.1). Classification (NCBI taxonomy): domain Eukaryota; kingdom Metazoa; phylum Chordata; class Mammalia; order Peramelemorphia; family Peramelidae; genus Macrotis; species Macrotis lagotis. The sequence goes on from NC_133658.1 coordinate 545,043,465, forward strand.
ATATATAAAGAAACAATTTTAAAGGATGAAGGAGACTTGTGTTTGAAAATAGTAGTGAAAGAGTCAGCAGATGGGAAGACATTTATAAGAGGATGATCAGGGAAGCATTCTGTTAGAGAAGATGGAAGGAGATGGAATTAAAGGCCTATTTAGTTAGAGGAGTTGATTTCAAGATTTTTCAAAATGTTAAACCCATTTTGATAACTAGTGAATGAGAATTATTAAGCAGGTAACATGTTGAGGACCTTGCTAGGTGCTTGAGATTATTCAATGATTTTAGTCATTTAGTCATTCAGTCTCCATTTGGGATTTTCTTGGCAAAGATACTGGAGTGGTTTGCCATTTTACTGATAAAGAAACTGAGGCAAGCAGGGCTAAGTAACTTGCCCAGGATCATACATCTAGTAAGTATCTGAAACCATATTTGAACTTAGGAAGATGAGTCTTCCTGACTCCAGGCCTGGACCTCTATTCACTGAGCTACCTAGGTGTTCTGTCTGGTACCTAGTTGGCAAGATTGTTTGATCAATGGATTTGTTGATTAATTAACTTTATCTTCTGTATGCCCTTTGAAGCAGTAGTGGTACAATAGACACTGTCAATGTTTATACCTTTAATAGTCTTTCTGATACTTTTATAGGTGGTTTTATTTTTGAGTGTTAAGGAAATTAATGGGATCATTTATTTTGAGCTTCATAGAGTTTGACACTCATTTGACACATGAGGAAATAAGGGAATTCAACTTTTCCAGTGTTACACAATTTCTGAGGCTGAATTTGAACTAGGTCTTTAGAAAATTCACATCCAATGTGGCATAGTATACCATACTTTGGCAAATTAGTTGAAAATGATGGAAACAGTCATTCCATGTAGAAAATAATAATGATAGCATTTACATAGTACTCTAAGTGCTTCCACACAACTTCTCAAATATCTCACTTCTTTATCACAACAATTGGAGGAAGTAGGCACTGTTATTTTCATTTCACAGATGAGAAAACTGAGAGAAATGAAATTAAATGTCTTATCTAGGCTTTAGAAAGTATTTGAGACAGGAGTTGAATTCAGGTTTTCCTGAATTTTCTCATCTTTGTACCTCCTAGTTGTTTGAAACTCAGAACACATTTACCTATGGACAAAATAATCTTGAACTTCTAGTAGGCGCTACAATAAGGTATTGCTAAAGAATTCTAACAAGAATGTATAGAAATGGGGACAGCTAGGTAGGGGCAGCTAGATAGCATAGTGGATAGAGCACCCGGCCTAGAATCAGGAGGACCTGAGTTCAAATCTAGCCTTAGACACTTCCCTAATTACCTAGCTGTGTGATCTTGAGCAAGTCTCTTAACCCCATTAACTTGCAAAACAAACAAACAAACTAAGAAAGAATGTGTAGGCTTCAAACTACATCGTCATTCATGGTCATCTCTGAGAACAAAGGACAAACAACAACAATAGATCTTTATGAGCTAGTTTGCAATTCAGCTTCTATTTATGATATTGTTTTCTTGACAAAACACATTCAGAAATTTCCTTCAACCAGGTATACATTTCCCTTTTCTCATGTCAAGCCTCTAACTGCCTAGGATAGAAGAAATTCAGTGACTTTATATCTGCTTCTCCTTTACCATGAGTTGTCTTCATGGTAAAACATTGAGTAGTCCATTTACAGATAATATATTCACAAAATAGTTATTCATAAATCATTAAGAATCTATTTTATTTGGATACTATAATGCATGAGTGGCTGAAACTTGTTAGTGATGGGATGTTATCCCTGAATCAGTTGTCAATATGCAGTGAGGACAATGACTTGTCATTACAAAGATCATATTTAGTAAAAAACAAGAAGAAAGAGTAATGAGAAAAATATGTGACATATAGTTAAACATCTGTCATGAACTGTTTGCAGGTAATTAGCTCTAATAAAAGGACACAAGAAATTACATAAACATGGTTTACAGTTGAATATAGAAGTATAACTAATTAAATCTTTTACCAAAACAAGGCTAGAAGAGTCCAGAAAATGTCTTAATCAATAAATATTTGCTTTACTTGCCAAACACTGTAAAATTTGTAAAAAATTGTAAAAAAAAGTCATTTATAAAAAAGGAAAGTGATCTTAAGGGCTTCTAAGAAAATAGAAACATTTCTACTGATATAATAGTTTTTCTATTTTATAAGAACAGTGGAACTATCTGAATTGAATCTTAATATCATAATCATCAATGTACTCATGACAGAATAGAAATGGTAATGAAAAGACAGAAAGATAATTAGTCAGATTTGACTAAGTATATGTAGGGAAGATCTGTGCTAAAAGAGATACAGTTGTAAGAGGTGTTGATATGCAAGCTATCTGAAGGAGGGAAAGATAACAAAAATGCTAAAAAATATCTTGAATCCAACTGATAACACCCCCCCACCAAGACAGCCAAGAAAACTTTAACTGCTACCAATGACTGTTTTCCTACATATATAGAATCTTTAGGCAAGTCATCTATATGTGAAACATGGATCCTTGATGGATGTTTTAGTAGAGAGCAAGTAGACTTTTAAAAGGAACATTCAGCAATGGTCCACATCTTTACCATATCACAAGTGATTGAAAGATATAGAAAATATATGCTCTCATTATGCTCATGTTTAGGTGGTTATAAAAAAGCATTTGATTTGGGAAGCCAAAAGTTATCTCAAAGACTTTTTCAACAAGATGTTCATTTATCAAAATCACTTAAGATTTCTTGAAAAATATAACAGTAGAAATAACTTTATTTAGTGACATTCTAAACATCAAGGCGCAGGACTCTTGCCAAAGATATTTGATAGAAGATGGGAGAAACCAAGGACAGCATCCAGATTGAGAATTTCCCTGTTGGTATGAGGTCCCTGAGATGTTCCAGTTTGTTAGAAAGGTTAGGCTGCTTATAACTTCATATGTTACAAAGCCTTTTAGAGATTTACACTTTAGCTTGACCATTTATGCAAGAAAAACCTAAGAGGTGAATTCTCTCTATTATCTAGATTTTGATATGCATTTGAATGAAAAATCTGTAAAATCCTAACGTATCTGTATGAAACTTCAATACAGCTGAACAATGAGTTGGGCCTAGAGTAAAAGAAGAGGAGAGTGATCTGGAATACTTTCTTGAAATTATAAAGTTTATTTAATCACCTCAAGCTTTCCATGTTTTAATTACCAACATTTCTGTGATGTTGCTGTGTGGAAACATGGAATATGGTAGTTCCTGAAGAATTTGTATCACACTGGGGCCATACAGAGGCACAGGATGGATGAGAGTAGCTTATCATATGTGTCTAGTGAGGAGGAATAGGAGTAAGATATATGAATAAGGAAATAGATCATTAAAAGAAAAGAAGGCTGCTATCCTTGCAATATGAGAAAAGAGAAAAGAAAGCCTCCAGAATTTTTCAATGAATGTCCCCTCTGAAAACTCATGGGAGAACTTTGGCAAAAAGTCTCACAAGATGGGCAGGCTTGGTTGGGTTGCTGTCTGCATCATGGGATGGATGTCTCAAATCGATGAGATCACAGATCTACTTGAGTGTTTGAGTAATATGTCCAACTTATCCGTATTTCATTACTTTCTATTCCTTACTCACCACGTTCCATTCTGGCAAAGCTCAAATCACCCTTTCTAAGAATGAGTCATTCTGCAAGCTTTGCAGTTCACTTTCTGGCTCTCTTGGGCTGCCACTTAATAGAATGATATATTTATTTGACTTTTTAACACATCCAGTAACATTTGGCTTTTATTTTATACGTATTTGATCAATTTTAAGCTATCTCTTATTAGATGAGAGTATATTTTTTTGACTGATTTCTCTTCCCAAAGAAAGCATGGATAAACTTTAGGAACATCACTAGGAAACATTTTAATTTAAGAAAATCAGCATAACCACATCTTGTAGCCATATTAAGCAATATTTATTAAATGCCTTCTTTATTTCCTGCTGATAAAACAAATATATCTAAAATTTCAAAATATTATTTTACCAGTGGTATTTGTCAAGGAATATCTGGAAAAAAGTATTATCTTTTCAAATGAAATGCAAAAATCTTACTTTTGCCATATTCTTTCTTTGAGTGGGGCAAAGTTGCAGGTTCATAAAAGCAGGTTAGCAATATAAGAATATTTTAAAATTCCTAATTATTTTCATTTTAAAATGATCTCCAAGTCCCTTCCATCTCTAAATTTCTCTGGTTAGTATCTGTAAAAGTAATTCATTTATCATTATTATTATTATTATTATTATTATTATTATTATTATATTCTCATATTAAATAATATTATTTGTTAATTCATACATCTTGTAATAGAAGCATAGATTTTAAAACTGAAAACAACTTAACTGTTCAAGAATTCCTAGACAATCATTTTTATAGATAAGGTTCAAAGATTAAGTGATTTGACTGAGATTATATATACCCATTTTAGTGACAAAATTAGACTCTGAACCAAGATCTCCTAGTGCTTAAGCTGGTATTCTTTCCACCACATTTTTTTTTTTTGGTACAGTTAAACACATTTATTTCCTGTTGGCTTTTTTGTAAAGATAAGTTAACCTTTTGTTCCCTTTTCCTTCATCTTTACTGGAAAATCTAGTAGACATCTTACCTCTCTTCTATTCTTTCCCCCTTTGCTTTCTTCTTATTGTGTTATCAGCTGTTGACATACCTCAGGAAACAACCCCACAAGCTAGTCTGACCTCAAAGAACAAATGCTTCATAAAAAAAGATTGTCTATTAACTGTTGGTTAAACCATAACAGAGTTTACAAGAAAAGAATGTGGACACTTTGGTGAGAGGTTTACAGAGGAATCTACTACCTAGAAATAAACATTCAAAGACAGTTGTAAAGGTGGCCTTTTGCTGGTAGTGAAATGGTGGATGGAAGACTGGGAACTGTGGACTTCTGCAGCATCTTGTTAAATTACTATATTCCAAAGCATGAGTCATGGATGTCTTTATGGTTACACATCCTTCCTTGCATATGAGGAATAAACTTTTGAGAAAAGGAAGTTAAGAGAAAACAGAAGTGTGAATAGCTGCTAATGGTGCTCTCTCTGGCTCCATTCAGTCTGCTATTTCATCATCCATATAGGGGCTATTTCAGAGATTCCTTTCCTGGCAAATAAGTGGCAACATATGTCTGAAACAGTGAATGGAAACTATAGGGGAAAAAAATGACAGGCATATGGCAAAAGGAAGGCAAGGGGAAACTTGTTGCCCTAATGTTAGCCACATAATTGCTACTTTTAACTATGGAAGGGCTATTTTATTTAAAGAAACCTGCTTAGTACATCGGTGTGATTTTGGTATGTATAGTTAAACATTTTTCTAACTTTTCCTTGTCTATTAATGAATGGAAGTCACTTTTATATCTCAATTTGATATAAAGGTTGTAGGGAAAGGGGGCATAAAAAAGGAAAAGGTTAGGTTAGGTTATCAAAGAGAAAACCTTGTTGATTTTGAAAAAGTCTAACCTAAAAAATACTAAATTAATTTACTGAGATTAGCAGATAGATGCCAAATTACCCTGCTTCATTTAAGGAGATATGGAACAATGGATTTTTTATTCTTTATCTACCATAGCTACCATCCTTTTTCCAATGATTTGAGGTTCCAGGGCATTTAAAAAGGAAAATTGATATTCCGTGATCCTTCCCCCCACCTTTGTTTTTTAGATTTTTGCCAGGCAATGGGGTTAAAGTGGCTTGCCCAAGGCCATACAGGTAGGTACTTATTAAGTGTCTGAAGTCAAATTTGAACTCAGGTCCTCCTGACTTCAGGGTCCATGCTCTATCCACAGCATCTCCAAGCTGCCCCTCTGTGATCTATTTTTTAAAAATGAATTTTAACAAATAAGAATATTTTTATTAAGAAATATTTTCTTTAAAAAATTCTTCTTTGCTAAACAGCAATTTTCTCAAACCAGTATCTTTTTCTTCTGCTTTAATTATATTCTACTTTACCAGTAAATCTCTGGTCTCTTCAATGCAGATTATGTCTTTATCTTATTTCTTTTAAATGAGCAAAAAGGAGAATCATTTTATGTTGATAATATTGAATTATGACCTAATAACTCCCATTAGAGAAAAAGCACATAAGGAAGGAAGGAAAAGGAGCATTTTTTCAAGTACCTGCACTGAGCTAACAGCTTTTCAAATATCTCAGCTAGGAGGTAAGCCTTCTTATTTATCTCCCTTTTACAATTCAGGAAACTGAGATGGGGTAAGTGACTCACCCAGCCTAGATTTGAACTCTCCGGACTTCATGCTGTATCCATGCACCACTTAGTTTCTTCAAAGAAAGATTTTTTAACTGCATATATATTTTTTTAAGACTTTTGCAAGGCAAATGGGGTTCAGTGGCTTGCCCAAGGCCACACAGCTAGGTAATTATTAAGTGTGTGAGACCGGATTTGAACCCAGGTACTCCTGACTCCAAAGCCAGTGCTTTATCTACTATGCCACCTAGCTGCCCTATTAACTGCCTGCAAATATGAGAAATAAATTTTAGCAAACTTTCCTAAACTGAGCAAAAGGAATCTCACCAGTTTTATTCTTTAAATCTTGAAGTTGGACCAGGAACTTAATTAGTAAGAATACATACACAAATGTATGTACATACATCTCAATCTACATAAATATGCACATACACATACCCATATATGCCTATTTTTGATTTCATCATTAACAGCAACAATATTGATGATTTATAGAAAACACTAAATTTTCTATTTTAGTTCTTCTTAAGAGTCTTGGTTTTATCAGGGTGGATTTTTCTTCCATCAGTGTCACTGGCTATTCTCTAAGCCCTGATAGATATTGTTCTCCATGAGTTACAGTGATAATAATAATAATGATAATGACAACAAGAATAACAATAATATTAATTTCATCCATTTTTTGTATGAGAATCAGTCCAGGTGGCAGTCTTCTAGTGATGAATCTCCACAAACTTAGCTAGATTTTTTATATGGGCTGTAACGTGGTCCATAATCAGACTCTTTCTAATTTGGTAGGATTTTCCAAACCAAAGTCTACAAGATAGTAAAATCACCTGTAAACCATAAAGAGGCAAGTGACTGATATGTAAAAATGAAAATGAAGTGAGTGGTATTATGAATTAGAGTTTAATATTAAACTATATCTGAGACTGTCTGCTTTCAACTTGTATCATTGCCTTTAGTGTCAAGTGCAATTGTCTGCATATAGTCCAGTGCTTAATAGAGTAATACTATAAATCTGTCAATAAAGATTTGTTAAGCATCTACTGCATGCCAACATTAGGCTAAATGTTGGACCTTCAGGAAGAGGTAAAAGGCAATCCTCGCTTTAAGGGAACTCATAATCTAATGGGGGAAACAACATGAAAAAATCCATATACAAACATGTTGCATATAGGATAAATAGGAAATAATTAACAGAGATATTCATTTAAGAGGGTTAAGAACACCTTCCTATCAAAGATGGGATTTTAATCGAAACATAAAGGAAGCATGGGAAAACAGTATGCATGCAGAAAGGAGTAGAAGAGAGCATTCTAGGCAGGAGAGACAAGTTCAGAGAATGCCCATGACTGAGAGCTGGAGGATCACGTTCATAGAAAATCAAATGAAATCATGTGTGTAAAAAGTGCATTTTAAAATTGAATGCTTATTTAATGTAGTTTATTGTTCAGTATTGATAATGAACTTATTGTGCATTGTAATCTGTTGCAAAGTTCATAGACAGGGATAGCTCACATTTATATATAGTGTTCTATAATTTAGAGAAAACTTTCATACATCAATCCTTTCCACAGATGAACTGATGGGGATATAGTGGAGTGGAAAAAGAATTGTCTTTGGAATTTGAATACTGGTTCTTATTTTCCTTGGGACCCTTTAGGAGGTATTAGACATGTTAAATTTTGAGGTTCAGTAAAATATAGGATGTTTTAATAGATTTAGACTTGAAGGGACCCTAGACATGGCAAACTGTATGTGGTTTAGCATTGGCAATGAAAACACAGGAAACAGCCAAATGTTTGAACTTAAACACTTTACTTAGTTTTTTTCGGTGCTTTTTTTGGAATAAAGGTTAGCTTCTTGAATTTTGAGTAAGGGTCAAAAAACTCATTAGTCACTACATCAGACTCTATTCACTCTAGATTCCCCAAAGACTATATAACTTGTATTAAGAATGAAAAGTATGATTTATGGGAGAGCATAGAAGTGGGTTACTTTGTATTCTTTTCTAAATGACTTGCTCTTTTTGACTTAAATATTTTAAGGGGAACAAATTCTCCATATCAGCCTGGCTTTTGAAACTTTAGTGTCATCCCTTCCTGTATCCATCTATATACCTTTCTCTTCCTCTTGTTACCATCTTAATTTTTCATTCTAACCCATTTTCCATGCTGTTACCAAAAATAGATTTCCCAAAACATTCATTCTTTGCTCAGGGATCCCATTCCTTACCAAATAAAGTCTAAGTTAATTTATCTGCTATTAAAAGCTTTTAAAGGAGATGGCATTGTACAGTAGAAAGAACCCCATTCTGCAGTCAGAGTTCACTGATTTTGATGTCACCTCTGATGTTTTTTTGGTGACCTTGCTTTAGCCCTCAGTTTCTTCAAACTCAGAATGACAGAGTTGAATACTTAGAAATTCTTAATGTTTTGGTGTCATGGACCCTTTTGGGATCTAGTGAAGGCTGTGTATTCTCTTTTTAAGCAACTGAAGGAAATGCTAAATTTCAGTTAAAGATTAGTGAAAATAATAGTATAATTTTTTCCCCATTCAAATTCAGGAACCTCCTGAAATCTCTCTATAGACTCCAAATGAAGAACCACTAAATTAGATGGTCTTGCAGAGTTCCAAATCTATGTATGACCCTAATTTTTCAACTTTATCTCCCATTACATAAACTTCTTGTTCTAGGAGAACTGTACTTGTTCTTCTTTATCTATCATAGCCCAAAGTCCCTCTGTTTCTCTTAACCTTTGTTGTTGTTGGGTTGTTTCAGATGGTGTTCAACTCTTTGTGACCCCATTTGAGGTTTTCTTGGTAAAGATACTGGAGTGGTTGGCCATTTCCTTCTCCAGCTCATTTTAGAGATGAAGAAACTGAGCCCAACAGGTTTGAATGACTTGCCCATTTGAACTCAGGTAGATGAATCTTCCTGAATCCAGACCCAGCATTCTATTCACTGTACCACCTAGCTTCCTCTTTACTTGTATAATTAATTTTATTTTTACTGAAATGATAATTCCTCCATGAATTTTCCTCCATGCTTAGCCAGAAATTTCTTCCTTTTTTTAACTCTGCTAGCATTTTGGTCATACCTCTATCTTTTTATATACTTACTATGTTCTGTGTAAATTTTGTATGTCCTCTACTATTTATTATAAATTCTTTAAGAACAAGGCCTGTGTCTAGTTTATCTTTGTTCCCATTAGTTCCTACCACCTAGCAGGTACTTGATATGTTTGTTAAATGTATGAATGATGAACATGGGAGGTAAGATGAAGAATGTGGAAAAAACATTTCTGGGTTAAAAGAACCCTTGGCAGGGCAGCTAGGTGGCACAGTGAATAGAGCACTGGTCCTGGAGTCAGGAGGACCTGAGTTCAAATTCAGCCTCAGACACTTAACTAAGTACCTAGCTGTGTGATCTTGGGCAAGTCACTTAACCCCATTGCCTTGCAAAAACCTTAAAAAGAGAGAGAGAAAAAGAAACATTGGACATTCCTAGAAAACTATGAGACTTATCAAGGGATTCAATTAGTTTTTTTGTTTACTCTGTAACTGTGTAGGTGTTGCCACATTTCCAGTTTTATGTAGTACATGATAAGGAAGGCCAGGTTGAATTGTAAAAGAAATAGAGAAATTCTAAGCCTAAAATTCAAATTGTTTACTTTGGTTTCTTTATTACAATTCTGAAGTTCTGCTAAAGACAGTTGGCTCAGTTGAAGTTTCTTATTATTTATAGATTTTATTCAGAATTGTTCCTTCTCTGTGATAGTTACAAACAAGAGTTGACTATTTTGAAAAACAAATTCTTTATGAGAATTTAGTATGGTGTATATAGTGGGAAAAATGTTGGACTTGATTTCAGAAGAAATTTGAGTCTAAATTTGACCTCTGACATTTTTAAGTCGTGTAGCCATGGAACAATGTTTTTAGATCAGTTAGTAAAGATAAATTAAGTAACTTGCTATTTACCAGGTACTGTGATGCTTAGTTTCCTTCTCCGTAATATAGTATTAACAATATGGGACTGTACTCAACTGTCAAGATAGTTAAAGAGGATAAAATTAGATATCCTTTGTGACACTTTGGCAAACCTTAAAGGGCTAATAAGTGTCAATTATAATTGTTGTTTACAAGATATAAAACAAAATATAATATAATATATATATATATATGTGTGTGTATATAACAAAATTTTTGATTGGGTCTCCTTCAGGAGGCACGACTTTAAGGAAATAGATTGGTATTGACAGTCAACAAAATGTTCTTTCATGTGAAGACATTCCATTGTTGGCTTATACTTACGTCCATACCAAAAGACCTAAAAGATATTAGAAATGTTTATTTTCAGATTTTTTTAAATTTTAAAATTGTTAGTGTCTTTTGAACTTTAAAGACAGAAGATAGATTTATAGTCAGAAGAGACTTTAGAGTTTGTTTACTTAGACTTCTTTTATAGATAAGCAACTGAGACCTAGAGAGCAGTGATTTTACTGAAGTACACAAAAAGTAATAAGTTAGAGAAATGGGATTTGAACCTGTCTCTTTGACTCTATTTCCCTTGCTTTTTTTGGTGATTTTGAGTGGGAGAAATTTAGTGTTGTTATGTTTAGTAGCTGCATAGCTGAAAATTTTTTTATTATGTTTTATTCAATGAATTGAAATTGTACTTCAGGTTATGACCTTCTGGCATGTTGATGTATGATCAATCCCTTTCCCTAACAATGGAAATATTAAAAAAAAAAATCTAAATAAAACTTCTGTAACCACAAATCTGCAATAGATGGAATTTGATATTTATGTTCATGAGCACATATACACAATCACAAACACAAGCAAATGTTCATTTTGTTATAGTTTAGTGCTTTTTCTAACACACAAGACTATTACTATAGCATAGAAGTAAATTTAATTAGTTTTGCATAGAAGTAAATTTAAATTTAAATGTTTAAATGATACTTTCTAAAATTTCACAAACTAATCTTCTGTTTAATTATTGCTCATTTATAAATATAAATTCCTCTGTGTGGTTTTCAAAACCCCTCATAGGGGGCAGCAAGGTGGTTCAGATCTAGTCCCAGATAATTAATAATTCCTAGCTGTGTGACCTTGGGCAAGTCAATTAACCCTATTGTCTTAAATGAAAAAAAATTAAAGGAAAGTTATAACTTATAAAAAAACCCACTTAGTTTCTTCCCCCTCACCGCCTCCACTTCCTAGTCTATACATTACACCTTCTCCTTCCCCCCTCTCCTTGACCTACAATGCCCTGTGATCCAGGGGTGCTGTCTTCCTTGTCAGAATAAGACACCCCATCTTCTTTCTCTGGGAATTCTATCTGATGTTCTTGAATATTTGGACTGCTTTGTTCTCCTCGTTTATGCCTACTTCCGTCCTTGGCTAAAATCCTGTCTTTTAGGACAAGTTGTGATTGATCCCACTTAATTCTAGTGCCTCCCTCTCTTGATTATTTCAGTTATTTCCTATATATAGTTTGTTTGTAAAGAATTGTTTGCATGTTGTCTCCACCTTAGTAGACTTGTAAGGTCATTGGGAGCAGGAACTATGTTTTATATTTATTTTTCTCTAGTGCCTGGCAAATAGTAGAAGTTTATTAAATGCTTATCGACTGCCATAAAGTGAAAGGGAAAATTGATATGGTTTAAATAATGGAATTGTGCATGTTATTTATAAGTAAACTATTTCCCTTGACATGTAAATTACTTTGTTACAGAGTTAGAATAATAAAAGGATCATATATGTAAAACATTATGTTTTTGATGATTTGCTCTGCTAGTATTGTTTATTTTCTCACAGTCACTTATTCTATATTATACCTCCTCACTTTCAACATGAAACTCTTTCCACTTACCTTGTTGTCTCTTAGTCAATCAAGTGGCAAAATAGATTAAAGAACTGGGCCTATTGTCAGGCAGACTTGAGTTCAAATGTAGTTTCAGATATGGGCAAGACACACAACCTCTATTTGACTCAGTTTCCTCAGTTGTAAAATGGGGATAATGACATCACTAATCTTACTAATCTACTATGTGCCACATAATTGAGACTATATAGTTAGACCTTTCCTCCTTATAAAATATCTTTTTAAATATATCTTCTCTTTAAAATGCTTAAGGGCAGCCAGGTGGTTCAATGGGTAGAGCACTGAAGCCAGGAGGACCTGAGTTAAAATTCGGCTTCTGATATTTACTAGCTGTGTGACCTTGGGCAAATCACTTAATCCTGCATGCCTTGCATCTAGTATTATCTCTTGTCATCCTGATTCATATCTGGCCCCTGGACCCAGATGACTCTGGAGAAGAAAGTGAGGATAGTGACTTAGCCCAGCACTCTCTCATTCAAATACAATTCCATGTATTTGTCATGGCATCACCTCTTTGATGTCATGGCCTTTTTCAAGAATGAAGGGCAAGGGGTGGCTAGGTGGTATTAGGGGCAGCTAGGTGGTGTAGTGGATAAAGCACCGGCCTTGGAGTCAGGAGTACCTGGGTTCAAATCTAGTCTCAGACGCTTAATAATTACCTAGCTGTGTGGCCTTGGGCAAACCACTTAACCCTATTTGCCTTGCAAAAAAAAAAAGAATGAAGGGCAAACAGCAGAAAACAGAAAAATGCTTAGTGATATATATTTGTTGTAGTATTACTATAGCTACAATCAATTAAGTGTAAATATTTTTACTTGATATATGTGACATATTAATACCATAAGATGCCAGAAATACTTATATTAAGATTTGTTATTTTGCTCCAGGAGGAAAGGTGTACCCTTGGGAAAGTAGTGAGCCTGTTTTTTTTCATTTTTGGTTTCACACTTTCCCTGCTAATAAGTATTAAAAAAAATCAAGTACTATGTGCAATGACTTATTCTAAATATTTTGTGGGGATTCAAAAGAGTCAAAAGAGCTTTCCCTAAAGAAAACCTGCATTCCACTGTGTGGATCAGAAAGGAAAAACATAAATCTAATTAAATACTAGAGGTCCTTAACTTGGAGTTAAGAACATGTTTTTGTTCTTTGTATTTTCTGAACTTTTAAACATTTTCATAACTATATCCCAATGTAATTTATTTCCTTTGTGTAAGCTAGAAGGTTGGAAGGTTAGTTGAACTCCCAAATTGCATAGGGTCTTAAATATCAAACATAAAGAAATAGTTATTTATTTGGTAAGGGTGAGAGAGCAATTGAATAGTTTCCAGCACTAAAGTGACATGATCTTATATGAGCATCAAGATGTCCTACCTGCCAGCAGGGTGTGGAGTTGGTTCCAAGGAAAAATGAGTAGAATCAGGGAAACCTGTGAGAAGACTAGATAGAGTATAGCAGAAAAATAGAAAAGTCTTGCACAAGTGTGAATAAAGTGGGAATGATAGAAGAGGGAATGGATAGAGAGACAATGAAGAAGTGGAATCAAGAAGTTTCAAAGATACCTCCAAGTTCTCAAACATGAATAACTACAGAGTGGCATTGATGTGCCATTATTGCCAGAGGAACAAGTGTAGGAATTGGAGAGATAACAGATGAGTTTGATTTTAGGCATGCTAACCTTGAGAGATGGGATGAATACAAATGGAACTATGTATCCTATCCTGTTGTCAGAAGTACTGTCTAGAAGTCCAGAAATAGGAAATAGGTCAGAGAGAAATAAGAAGATTTGGGAATCATTTCTATTTAAGTGATAGTTGAAGACTTGGGAGCAGATGAGATCATCAGGAGGGCATTTAGAGAGAGGAATAATGGAGACATCTTTTTGAACACCTGGATTAAGTAGGCAGGAGGAGGAAGAGTAGCCCATAAAGGAGACAAAGAAGTAGGAGGTTAGAGAGATAAGGAATGGAAAACTTTGGTGTCAGGAAAGACTGGGTGAGTCAGAAGACTTGGATTTAAATCTGTGCTCTGTCATTTGATTTTCAGCTGTTATGTTACTTTTCAGAGTCTATCTGATCTCTAAAGTTCCGTCTCACTCTAAATTCTATATTGTAGACCTAGAAGGTATTTAAAGCACTTGGATGGCCATAATGCCAGATTCCATAGAGTTGTTTTGGAAGATGGAAACTAAGGAAAGATCACTGGTTTTAATGATTGTGGTTGGGAAAGGGTGGAGGTAACCCAAAAAAGCAGAGATGCCAGAGGTTACTTAGATGCCAACCAAATTGAAATTTTTGATTAAATGATCCTTTCAGGATCATCTTAGATCAAGATTTGGGGGACTTGAGAGAGAGAGAGAGTAGATCTCATTTTGGTCCACAGACATTTCCTACCTTGTAGATCTTCCATGCCTAATTGAATCAGAGTCCTGAATTCTAGAGGGTGTTGACATTCTTAATGCAGTTGACCAGGGACTAATGGCAGGGGCTGGGAGGGAAGAAGTGTTCAGTTTATGAGGACACTTAAAATTCCTTGTGAGGCTTGTAGGAGAGTTTTTGATAAACATTTATCATGTGGGTTAATATCAAGCCTGATATAGTAGGTATTTAGTAAATATTTATTGACTGGTATGCTTTAGAAAAGAGATAAAACATGTAAAACTTTCCAGAAATATCCAGTGCTAGTGATTCTTGAAGAAAGGGGTAGAGGAAAGGAAGAGGAGAGCTAAGTCCACTATGATTGATCCTCTTACTATTTTTTTCTAAACTGATTAAAATCAATGATTAGGATATGATATTTCAGGATTTTCAGGGCACATATCCTGTATTGGAAGCAAGCAGCAGATTTCTGGGTATCCTGGGTTTTTTGTTTTTCTTTTTAATTTTAAATTGTTTTTCTTTTTAAGATTTAATTGTCTAAGGCCAAGATAATTTTGCATTTGATTTGGAGTAGGAAAACTGATTTCCAAATTCTAATTTTGTGAATATCTCTCAGTTTTCTCATTTGCACCTGTCTTGAGAATGAAAATAATAGAGGAGATATGAATGTTTTTCAAAACATTAAAGCATTTTGCGCATGTGTGTTGGTGGTATTATTCTGTGGAATATGTTCTCTTTAGGATTGAAAACTATTCAGCCACCATAAGATTAAAACTGAATCTTCACTTCAGTACCCAGCTACTAATGCTAATGAAGTATGGGTAGTCCAGTTATGTAATCTTATTTCAGCCCTTAGGTTCAACTTCTTTCCCTTGTAACACTGTCTGGGTTCTTCAAACATGAAATCTCATCTCCCATTTTTTTTTGTCTCTGCCCTAGTCATCCCTTGTGCCTGGAAGGTAAGTTCTTCCTCCTTTCTCTTTCAGTAAGGTAAAACTTTTGTACCATCTTCTGCAAGATCTTCCTGATTCCTCCAACTGCTAATAACTCTATCTAGTAATTCTTCTTGTCATTTTTCACTTGTGTCTGATGCTTTGTGACCCTAATTGGGTTTTCTTGGCAAAGATACTTGAGTAGTTTGCCAATTTTTTTTTCTCCAGCACATTTTACAGATGAGAAAACTGAAGCAAACTAGGGATTAATGACTTGTCTGAGGTCACAAAAGCTAGTAAGTGTTTGATGCTAGATTTGAACTCAGTAGTTGAGTCTTTCTGACTCTAGGCTCAGTGCCTCTGTGCCACCTGAGGTTTTGGCTGCATATAAATATTTATATATGCATATAAATCTATGTATAAATACTTATTTGTAGTTGAATACTAGATAGTTTGGTAAACATATGCTTATGTTTGTGTATGTATTATTTATATTTAAACAATACATATTTTATAGGTTTTTGTCTCCCTCATTAGAATACAAACACATTGTGAGTGAGGGTTTATTCATTCTTTGTGGTTGTATCCATAGCACCTGGCACAGTACCTGTCAAATAATAGATGCCTAAACATACATATTGATTGAGTAAGCCTAATAATAGTGATATAAACTAAGTAGCAGAATGTAGGAATGAGGGCTGGGATTTTAATGGATTCATTGACATGAAATCCTTAAATACATCAAAAAGTGGTGGATAGAGTAACTTATTTCTAGTAGAATTTTAGAATGTAATTTTAAAGAGATGGCTGCGAGCATTTACAAAAGAGTGGTGATTACTCTCTACCAGAATTGCTTCCTTAAGAACAAATTATGCTGGACTAACCTCATTTCCTTTCTGGCTAGGGCTCCTAGACTATGACTTTCAGTGGTATGCTGCAGATCATGAAAATATTGGCAAAGCAATTGACACATTATCTTATAGTACCCTAGTACCCTAGAAAGAGAGGTGTGGCTTAGATGATAATGCAGACAGGTAGACTTGGAACAGACTGAATGACAAAACCTAAAAACAGTCAGCTTTAAAAGAACCATTTCCAGTGGAATGTCCTAGAGGTCTCTCCTTGTTTTCTGCTCTGTACCATTTTACACATTGACTTGGATGAAGGTGTAGTGGCAATGCTAATCAGATTTATAGATGATACAAATATGGAAGAGATTAACTAGCAAGTTTGCTGAGTTAGGTTCCTACAAAAATTCTTTTGTCAAGAAAATTGAGATGATTACAAAATTTATTAGTGATAAATGTAAAATTAGTATAAATTTATTTATGGGTAGGAAAATGGCACAATGGAAAGATTCATGCGTCTAGAGTCAGTAAGACTCCTCTTCCAGAGTACAAAGTTGACCTCAGACACTATGTGACCCTGGGCAAGTCACTTAATCCTGTTTGGCTCAGTTTCCTCATCTATAAAATGACCTGGAGAAAGAAGTGGCAAGCTATTCTAGTAGCCTTGCCAACACAATCCCAAATGGGGTCATGAAGAGTCACACATAACTGAAAAAATGACTGAATAACAAAAACTTATTCGCGATAAACATAACTTAAAGAAAGTACTTCACAAATATTAGGTGGGGAGGTGTGGGTAGATAATAGTCCCCATGAGGGAAATCTGAGCATCTTTGTAGACTGTACACTCAAAGTCAATCAGTAGTTTGACATGAAATAAGTAAATGTGATCTTAGGTGTCATTATGAATAACAACACAGTATCGACAGTGAGAGAAATGGTGATTTTCTGTGTTCTGCTCTGATCACACCTCATCTAGAATGTGCTATGTTATTAGGAAAGACATGTACAAGCTACAGTGCATCCAACAGAGGGCATTTTGGTGGTAAAGGGGACAGGATTCTGTGCTATGGGATAATCCACATAGAACTGAAGACATTGACCTTGAAAAAATGAAGATGATGGATCCTTATGATCACTGCTTTCAAGTATTTGAAGAAGTATTATAAAGAAGGATTGACTTCAAGAATAGAACTAGAATTAGTGGGTGAAAGATAATTTAGGTCAACAAATAGAGATATTGCAAAGAGACTCTCTTGAAAAATAGTGAGCTCCCTTTTATTAGAATTATTCAAGGGGGGCAGCTAGGTAGCAAGGTAGATAGAGCACCACCCCTAGAATCAGGAGAACCTGAGTTCAAATCTAGCCTCAGACAGTTGATACTTACTAGCTGTGTGACCTTGGACAAGTCACTTAATCCTAATGCCTCACAAAATACAAAACAAAGAAATATTCAAGGGCAAAAACTAGGAATGTTAAATAGTGATTTTGTTCAATTATGGTTTAAATTAAATGGCTTGTGAGGTCATTTCCAACTCTGAGATTCTATGCTTCTGTGTATATTATTCTGATTCTGCTTTCTTCATCCTTTTGCCTCATATTTGTCATTTGTTATGATGAAATTATAAGACTATATACGTTCTAGAAGAGTTGCCAATTCTTTGAAAGGAAGACTTTTTGTGGAGTTCTGTATCTCAATGAAATTACAGATTAAATCATGAGACCAAAATACATTCCTGATAAATTGCATTGCTCAATGGAACACTTCTGTTAGATCCTTCCTTTTGACACCATTCCATTCAGTCTCAGTCATCAGATACATGGATTGTTTTAGATTTGTTTGTTTGGTGGTGGTTGTTTTTTGCTGTTGTGACTATACCTGCTATAAACATTTCAGAATTCATATATTCCTTTTTTATTTTTAATTTTTTTAGGGGAGGCAATCAGAAGTTATTTGCCCATGGTCACATAGCTAGTTAAAATCTGAGGCTGAATTTGGACTCAAACCCTCCTGACTCTAGGGCCTATACTCTATCCACTATTCCATTTAGCAGCCCAGAAATCCATGTATTTTTATTTATTTATTCATTCATTCATTCATTCATTCATTTATTTATTTTTTGCAAGGCAAACAGGGTTAAGTGGCTTGCCCAAGGCCACACAGCTAGGTAATTATTAAATGTCTGAGACTGGATTTGAACCCAGGTACTCCTGACTCCAGGGCTGGTGCTTTATCCACTACACCACCTAGCTGCCCCAGAATCCATGTACTTTTAATGCCAGATAATCTCATCTTCCATGAAGGTAAATATTTAAACTAATTTAAGTCTCCTGTGGTACAGTAAACACAAACACAGGGCATAATTTTCAAACTTTGTTTGGAGCACACATCCTCAGGTTATTTCTCTCTCTGAATGAATATTAAACATTCTTTGAATGTTTTCATTTTTAGAAATTATAGAAGGATGGACTATATTGTCTAAAAATGTACAGGGAGCAGATTGTAACTATGATATCAGCTATTCATTTCAGGTTTTTACACCAGATTAAACTCTGAGATATTTTCATTTCCTGTTATACTGGAAAATTAAAAACTGGCCTTAGTACTGTTTTAGAAATGGTTCCTTGGACCCAAGTGTGTGCTGGAACCTAACTGGGCAGAGTGATCGTTAAATTTTCAGTGTGAGCATTTACACCTTGGAAATGAGCAATTGCTACATATCAGAGCTTGATTTATTGTTTTGATGAGTATCTAGATTAAACAGTGATGAACATTTTTAATAATGAAGATTAAACTTAAAAGTGTGTTATGTGGGTATTTTCCTCTCCAAAGAGTTGATTATTAAACATTGATCAGCACACTGCTGCTTAGATAATAATGGGAAAACTGCATCAAAAATAATATTTGGAGGGGAAAAAAAAACAAAATGGACACCAAAAAGTAAAGGATGTTGCCATAATTTAGCTATTCAAACTTGGTGCTACAATGAAAAGACTTTGCAAAACTGTTTAAGAGAATTGATATTTTATTTCAAATGTTTATACTTTATTGTCTCAGAAGATTAATGCCAAATCCCTGAAAATGTAATGAGGAGAGATGACTCATTTTAGCTCATGTCAAAACAATGCACTTTTGTAATTTTCCTGTCCCTAGAGAAACTATTAAACACTAAACAAAATGCTTCAGAATGAAACTTATTGAGTGTTTTAAATTATGTCCTCTCACCTGGCAATTTGCCAGACACTCTTTGGGGAAGGATTACTGCAAATCAAGGCCTGTAATTTACACTGACAATGATAATACACAGTTTACATTGCTTCAATCTCCACAGTATGCATTTTAAAGTTAAATAGTCAAACAAAACTTCTACTCTTTATATAAACAATTTGTGTAACACTATACACAGCCAAGTGGTTTTTCCTTTGTTAAACTCTGGATGGGATGTGCTTAATGGATTAGGTATGTTCTCTGCTTATCTTGTTGATAGTTGAAACTAGGAATCCTGGTAAAATGCTTAACTGTAATCTCATTAAGACTTGATTCTCTTAAAGGGTTACATTGGTATTTCTTTTTAACTATATGGAACCTTAAGAAAATTACTTTGATGTCACCTCTCCTATTAATTCCCAGTAATTAATTATATTAATATTTCTCTGTTTTCATAGAATAATATATTCTTTATATAGATAGCTTTATTCATTTGTATGTGAAGATTCTTACGAGCACATCTTTTAAATGTTTAATGTTAATTACCAAACCCATAAATGGTGTTAAAGACCAATTATGTGTAAGGTGCAAAGAACTGTACTCTTAATTTTTCACATGATAACCATTGGTTATTTTGGAGTTTAAATATCTATTGAAATCCAGTTGTGACAGTTTCTATTCTGCAGAGCACCTATGGGATGACAAGTATATTCAGTAAATATTTATTGAACTGACATTGGATACCTCTATAATCTTGGTCATAAGTTTGGTAGGTGAAATTACATGAGTAATAAGGGGAAAACATAGTTGGGGAAATCTCTAGCTGTGTCAATTACATTAGCATACTGATATTTAAATGTAAAGTTTAAGGGAACATCTGGGTATTTAAATGTTTTATCCTTTATTCCCGAAGAAGATTACAACATCAGGGAGGTAATGCCATGACAAGCACCTGAGCTGTATTTCAGTGTACTAAGTACTGTACTAAGTCACCAACCTCACTTTCTCCTCCAGAACCATCTAGGTCTAGTGGCCAGCTGTGATTCAGGATGACTGGAGATGACCCTGGATGTGATGCAGTCAGGGTTAAGAGATTTGCCCAAGGTCACACAGCTAATACTTGTCAAGTCTGAGGTTGGATTCAAACTCCTGTCCTCCTGCTCAAGAGGACAGAGAGGTGCAGTGGACAGAGTTCCATATGTGAATTCAGAGGACTAGGATTTGGTTCCCAGCATTCCTACTTATAACCAGAATAACCTTAAGCAATAATAATAATAATAATAATAATAATAATAATAATAATAATAATAAATAAACAGTTTGCGTTCATATAGCACTCTGAAGCAGGCACTGTGCAAAGGGCTTTACAAATAGCTCATTTGCTCTTTTGATACTTATAACAACTCTTACAGATAGGTCTTATTTTTTTCCCCATTTAACAAATGAAGAAATGAGACAAGTAGAAATTAAGTGACTTGCTCAAGATCACTTATAAGTGGCTAGGGTCACATTTGGACTCAGGCCCTCCTGACTCCAGGCTCAGTGTTCTCTCCACCTTACTGCTCCAAGCAAGACTCTTAAATTCCTTGGCCCTGTTTCCTCTTCTCAGAAATGAAGGGTTGCACCCAAATTAGAAGGTTGCATTCAAATGGCCTCCAAAGTCCCTTCAAGCTCAAAATCTACGATGTAATAATGTGAATGAGTTAATTTGACTAGACAGAAATCTTAAGACTAATAAATGGGCAGACATACAGCAGATAGAAAAATGCTATAATTACAGTACTTTAAAGTTTTACAAAAATACAAAAACTTTAAATAGGTACACACATACACACACACAGACAATGTGTTTCTCACAACCACCCTGGGAGGTTAGTGCTGTTATTATTTACATTTTGCAAATTAGGAAACTGAGGCAGGCAGAGATTAAGAGACTTTACAGGTTCACACAGTTAGCAAAGAGTTTGATGTTCTATTTGAACTCCAGTTTTCCTGACTACAAGTACAATAACCGATTAGCTCACCTACATGTCAGATAAAAATGTCAAGTGTAAGTGCCTTTAGAAAGAAAAATCCAACTTAGATTTATTAAATAACAGATTCTGTTAACTTCAGGACAGAAGCTTTGCAGCAAATTTATTTAACAAAAGTCTGATCCATGATAAATAGGGAATTGATGTAAATATATGAAGAATAAGATATGAATAGTTCTCAAAACATGAAAGGCAAGCTATCAATTATGTAAAAATCTCTAATAACTAATAAGAGAAATTGAAATTTTAAAAAATCTGAAGTTTCCTTTCATACCATCAGAATGATAAAAAAGATAAAAAGGGATAATGACAATGACAGTTGTCAGAGGAACTGTAGGGTAACAGGCACTTCGAAACTGTTGTGATGTCACAAAACATTTCAGTGGCTCTGCAAAGCAATTTCTAACATTCCTTAGTTATGCACTCTTTGACTCAGCAATATCACTATTAGACTCATCCTCCCAAGAGACCAAAGAGAGGGAGAATGTATCCATTTGCACAAAAATAGTTATCACAAACCTTTTTTATTATAGTGAAAAACTGAAAAAGTTGGGCAGGCCATGATCGAATAATTATGATGTATAAATGCAATGGAATATTATTGTGCAGGGTGAAATGAGGAAAAGGATGGATTCACAAAAACCTAAGGAAATTCATTGATTATAAAATGATAAAAATTTATGCAGTACAATACTATAAAGGAAAACAGCTGTAAAAGGCTTAAGAATTCTGGTCAATGGCATTGACCATGACTCCAGAAGATTATTAATGAATCATATCTCTCACCTTTTGACTGAGGAACAGGATGAGACAGATAAAGCCAGTGAGAGAGTTTGTTGTGCTTATCTGTACTTATCTATTACCAGAAGAGGGTGTGTGTGTGTGTGTGTGTGTGTGTGTGTGTGTGTGTGTGTGTCTGTGTCTGTGTCTGTGTCTGTGTCTGTGTCTGTGTGTTTGTACTTGTATGCAAATTAAACTAGTGAGAAAGTGTAGACTTTCTTGCGAACTTCCAAACCACTATAACTAAAGCTTACATACTCTGTAAAGCATGAACTTCTAATTTACACAGTGAGTAGTAAACATATATAATTCTCTAGCCAGAATGGTTGTAGATAGAGAATATAAATAAATTTAAGAGGGGTTTAGCTTGCTTCGTAGCAGAGGAATCTAAGTAAATTAGGAAGGTCAAGTTTAACTTTTGAGGACTGTGTCCTGAGAGACAGTTGTCATTCAGACTCCCTAAAATGCCTTTCCCCAATTTTTTGTATTAGAAATTACTATTAAACTAAGAATGAAAATTATGAGGAATGTTATAAAATATGGAAGGATATATCTTGAAAAATTAAAAAAAGCAAAATTGGAAGATCAATATAAACAGTAAGATTATAACACAGAAATTAAGTTCCTGGAGGGGAGGGGTTGTCTTTTGCTTCTTTTTATATCCCCAACATACCTATTATGATGCCTGGTACTTATTAACTATTTATTGACTGATAATATCTATTAATCTCAATCAAGTTTCATATAATTTTTAGTTAAAATGGCAGCATAAAAGGTCATAGAAACCTTTCCTACTTATATTTTTATATGTCTGTCTGTCCATCCATCCATCCATTCATTCCTGTTTATATCTATAAAAGAACTTAGAAAGGTCTCTTTTAAAGAATACCAAAAAGATGTAAGCTTTTCCATCCAAATCAACACTGTAACAGAAACTAGTGGGATGAAAGTAGAAGAGATTTGACTAGGAAAACTGTGAACCGAGCTAAATGTGAAACCAGAGGAAGTGGAAAAGGGGAATTTTCAAGGGAAGCCAGCATGTGTTCTGGTAGTCAGGCCAGAATCTAATGGAGATAGGAAGAGGAACTACCCAGAGAGGTCAGACGGAGCTCTCCAAAAGGGACCTAAAAGTAGTCAATGCTTGTAACAGTGGTGTTACAAGCTAACTCAACTCTGATGATGCAGAAACTGAGGACAAATTCCTAACCCTGACCTATTGGAATAAAAATTTGGGATAGAATCAGGCCACATAAATAAACCTGAAGAGACTAGCCCCACAACAGCTATAATAAGCATAACCTCAGAGGAAAAAGAAATGACTTGATCCCAATCTACAAGAATATCTGGAAGATATGAAGCAAGGGGTGAAAAATGAAATAATTGGAAGGAAAAATTTTGGAGACTATATAGCCTGGATCAAAAGGTGGAAAACTTTACCCAAGTACTACATTTCTTAAAAAATAGAATGGGGCAAAGTTCAGAATCTCTATAAGATAAGCAAGAAAGAGAATAAAGTCAATAGACTGAAAGATTAAGAACTGGAAAACAGGATGAAAGGCAATTTAAGAATCAGACTACCTGACAACTGTGACCAAAAATCTGGGTTAATGTTTTTTTGTCTCATGTGTTATCTATAAATGTATACTTAGTTAGTTTGGATCCTACTTAAAATTAAATTCACAGAATTTATTTTAAAGTGGTAATCAAGTTGCCCCCACACAATTGATTCATTCAAATGAACCAATTTGTTAGAAGTGAAAAATTGTACTTGTTGGCAGGAGAAAAATATGCCTTTAAGTAATAAAAACAAGCCCTAGCTAATTAAGTTAATCAGATTCTTTGTTTTGTCAGAAAAAGTAACAATTTAAATAGGCATCATGTTTTTCCAAGCAAATGTTACTACTTCATGATCTTGGTAGGTTTTAGGATACTTGCCCAATTTTCAGACAAGTATTTTACATTTCTAGTACCAGTGATTGTGATTGATGTTGTTATTGTTGCTTTTAATGATAAATACATGTTTTCAGTTCCAGCTATAAACATAGTTCTGTAAAAGATCTTAATTGGGTCATATTGTTTTTCAGTTGGGAAAGTTCCCATATTATTAATACTCTTCCCCCCCCCCCATCATTATTCTCAGCATAGGATTCCCAGGCAATGGGGAGAAGATAATTATGGAATCTCATAGTTGGAAAAGACCCATCGACCATCTCATCCAATGCATACTTTAACTAGAATCCCTCTGCGTCACAAGTAGATAGTCATATAATTTGTGTTTGAACTAGTAATGAGAAGAGGGAATCCACTAGTTCCTGAATGAGTTCATTCCTTTTTTTTTTTAACTTTATTATTAAGTTTTTCTTTGCTTGGTGGCAAGTGAATAGAGTGCCCCACCTACTTATTAGCTGGGTGACCCTGGGCAAAGTCACTTCACCCTGCTTACCTCAGTTTCCTCATCTGTAAAATGAGCTGGAGAAGAAAATGGCAAACCAACCCACTAATTTTGCCAAGAAAATCCTAAATGGGGTCATGAAGAGTCAGACACAACTGAAATAACTAAACAACAATACATCTATTAGCAGTTTCTAACTGTTCTTCCTTGCCAAAGTGGACAGATGTAATTCCTCTACCATGAGGAATTCTGGAAGAGAGCTATCATGTTCCCTTATTCTTCTCTTACTATAATTAAATATCTCCATTTCCTTCAGCAATATTACCCTTCAGGGCAGCTAGGTGAGGCAGTGGATAGAGCATCCACCCTGGAGTCAGGAATATCTGAGTTCAAATTTGGCCTCAGACACTTAATAATTACCTAGCTTTGTGGCCTTGGGCAAGCCACTTAACCCCATTGCCTTGCAAAACAAACAAGCAAACAAACAATAGTACCTTCAAGGCTCCTCACTATCTTTTTCTCCCTCCTTTGGACATCATCTAGTTTATCACTAACTATCCTTCCTAAAATATGACACTAACACAATCCTCAAAATGTCTCTAATCGGGGTCACTTTGCATTTGGTTGGGTGGCTCTTTGCCAAGACTTAGACTTGAGCTGGTTTAAAATAAATTTTAGGTACATTGACCTAAATAGGAATAATTTAATAATAGGTATAATTTAATTATAGGCATAATTTAAGATAAAGGTATGGCATAGTGCTATGAAAGTCGATTCTTCTCTCCTTATCCCCAGAATTGTGGCTAAGATAGGTAGATCATGTACCCACTAAAAGATTCAATCAAATATCTAGTGTCTTCATTATATTTCTCTGAAAGTACTTTTGCATAAAATTTTAAAACCCTCCAAATTGATAATATTTTAAGTGTGAATCCTGTGAACTGAGGAATAATGTGAATACCCAACACAGTTTCTTTCAGTAGGTAACCACTGTTTAGTTTTTATGGCATTTCCTTGTTTTTTAAATTCATTATTTTCCTCAGAGTTACACCTATCTTTTTGATTTGAAGAACCCAGGAAAGACAGTAATAAGCCTTGCATGCCTTTCCCAGTTCAGCCAATTCTGAGTTTCATAAATGCCAAGGGACAACTAGACACATATACTATCCAGAAACTTCAGTCTGACTTTAAATTTTATTCTCTTCCCATACTAAAACAATTTATCAGTTATAAATGATAATCTCTTATCCAAATCTCTTTTTCCTCCATCCCATCCTTTATTTAAGGTGTTTCAGAATTCAGTTACAGATAAAATAACTAGAGGAAGAGATAGGACAAGAGTGGCAGTAACCAAGGGGGAAAGGGAGTTTATAGAGGAGCAAGGTAATTAATTAATCCTTGAATTTTGGACAGATGTCAGTTTCCCAGACCTGTTTTCTTCAGAATGAGTTTTCCTTTGCCTTTTGATTTCTTTATTCTCAAAAAAAAAAAAAAAAACTACTCTAGGAGGTAACTACCAAAAATTTAAAAATAAAAAGTATTTTGTAGCCTGCAAAATAGAATACAAATGGGTAGCAGTATAGTGCTTTTCAGTCTGCTGGCTTGAGAATTGTGATGGTTTTGTAACAACAGGAAGGGTTTCCTTGTGCTGCCATTTGGTGATGACATTAATATAATGTGACATTTATTACTGTTTCAGAGAATGGGAGAAGAGAGTGATAGTAAACATCTTTGAAAGATGAGAAGATTAAGAGAGTTTTTTTACTTCCACTCCCTTATACCATCTTTTTTTTTAATCATGAATATGTTGTCAGGAGTCACAGATATTTTAGTGACAATCAAAAAGAAAAGTTTTGTTCTATAACAAAGGGAGAGAAAGAACCTTTACTATTTTGAGTAGAAAAATTATAGGACTGAAGGACCTAGTCCATTTGAAACTACTAGAGAAGGGGGCTCTTTTTGTATGGTGAATGAAGCAAATAACTAAGTTAATGAGGATGTCCTGTTTAATTGGTCATTTATTCCTCTCACCCTATCCATTTTAAATACTCCATTACAATGTTAATTTTTAGTTATCTGAGTTATTATTGACTAGTTAAGTCAGATTGTTTACTCTCTTATCATGATACTTTTTTAGTTCCTTTCTTCAACAGGCATTGTATTTTCAGATTCAGAGGTGTCTAACATAGTTAACAGTGCAACCAGAACCATTAAAATATCATTAAGAACTATTTAGCAAAATAAATAAAAATATAGCTGAACAGAGGTAATGGTAATATGTGGTTTTCTAAGTCAATATGCTGCCTGAAAGAATCCTTAAGTACAGATGAGTGCCTCCATTTCTCTTTGAGTTTGACACCACTGCTCAAATTCACATAACATAAGCAATGAGAATAATGGTCCCCAGTCCCATTTGTTCTTTTTCTGAAATATAAATGAACTCTTCACATTTAGAGCTCATTAATCATTATCAACAAGAGCTGTCAGCATCTCCCCCAAAGTGAGAAGTATCCGTGTTCTAAAGACAGACTGCTTATGTAGGTCTTAAGGTTTGACGATGGAGTCTTAGATTAAGAGTCAGAAAGATCTTAGAGGCCAGCTTATGCCCTCTCACCCCCCATCCCTTTACATTTGATAGATGAAGAGCTAAGGTCTAAGGAGTTTAAAGGACTTGTTCAGTCTCACCACCAGTTCTGTGTCAAAGGTTGGCCTCGACTCCCAGTTTTTCTGAACTATTATAGCCAGAGCTTTATTTACTGCCTAATTAGGCAACGTTTTTCTATTAGTTATAGATATGGGCTTAGATTTATAACCTAAGTTCCCACATTACATTATTGAGCATTTGATTCTCCTGTTTTTATAGAGCCAATGGAATTTTTTTATATTATGGTTTTATTAAGTTTATTTATAATCTCTAGTCTTTTTTGGCCAACATGCACTTAAATTCTGTGTGAAAACCTATATGCCTTTCATAGATTTGTGGAAAATTAAAGGGATATAAAATATTAAGAAACTTCACTCAGTAAGCATGTTTACCTAAATGTGTCATCAGAGTTCTCAGTTTTCTTGTTAGAAGACTAGGTCGGGACAGACTGACTCACACTGCAGATTGATAGAATGCAAACACATCCAGAATTTGGTTGGCGAGACTAATGCAATGAAAACAGAGTTCTCTGAGTTTTCAACAGTGAAGTGGACTTCATTCCTTTAATAAATCTTCCTATCAAGGTGGTCTTTGAATGTAAACAAATATATGTTCTCTTGTGGGCTTAAGTGGCAATTTCTTACTATGGGAACTGGGATAAACTCATATGCAAAACAAATAAACAACAAAACTTTGAGAACAAGCCAAGATGCTTTTATAGCAAGGTCTACCACCCCAGAATTCTATCCTTGGAAGAATCACTGAACTGGGAGATAAAAGAAGTGGATTCTCATTCTGGTTCTTCCCCTGTTATAGCTATAGGAAGTCATCTCTATTCTCTGAGTCTTATTTTCCTCACTCATCAAATGAGAGGCTCAGGTCTTTCCAGCATTGACATATGTTGATTTGAAATGACCACCATCTAATAAGAAAATGGCCAGAATGTCTATGCCTAATTTGGTTAATTGGAATTTTTTAACAGAACTGCTAATATTTTTCTAAGGTCCCTCAGCATCCTTATGACGGACTTTAGTCTCCTTAGTCCATGTTCTCAAAGGAAGTTTCCTAAGTAACAGGCTACTTATGTGACATTATAGGAAGTGAAATTTCTTCTTGGCAGAGCTGAAGGTATAGTTTAAATAAATAGATACTCCTGTTCTTTCTTTTTGGAAAGGTGACTTCTCTTCATTGCCATTTGTTCTCAAGCTCCCTTAATTAGCCACTTTAGGACCAGGAGAAAGATTCTTTGCCACATTACACACCCACACTTCCCTTCCTGGGATTTAGGATAGAATGAGATTCATTTTTCCATTTACTGTAACTAAGTGCCAATACCAACATATGCCCCCCCCAATACTATTTTTTTTTTCTTTAAATGAACCATTATCTGGAATCAACCCTGTGCTTCCAGTTATCATTAAAATGGTAGCCCAGTGTTAAAGAGTTCTGTCCCTTATTGTATTTTGCTTTCCTGAAATGCTTCCTGATTTTTTTCCACTGACTTAACTAGATACCACCAGTCATGTCAATATTTAGCACATTGCTTTGACATTACATGACCACCCTATTTATTAAAGTGGATGATGACTTAAGTTGTTAAATTCGGCATCTCTTTGTTCTTAGTCTTAATAGAGTACTTATTGACCTCCTAGATTATCCCGAATCTCCACTCCTTCTCTTTTCATAAATAATTACTCTTTGCTTCTTTTTTCCCACCTACCATTTCCCTAGTGCCTACTCCTTGGTCACAGACCAAGAATATCATCTATCACTAAGAGGCCCTTCATATTGTACCCCAGGGGCCTTCTTGTACACACTTTGGATTATATAACTAACCCATTTCACCTCATTAAAGGAACTTTGTTCAATCAGTCTTTATCATAGCTGACAAAGTACTGACAAGGTATTTAACCAAATATCCCGGATAGAGAATATAATATAAGAGTGGACTGCCAAAGGTAATTCTCTAAACAGAGTTTATTTGAGTTGCTAAAGGAGTAATTGAATTTCTGTATTTAGACATTTTATCACCTTGCCAAACAAGAGGAAAAGAGTGAGATGGACCAATGGAGGTTGTTAGCCAAATAAAAGGCATGGTTTTTCATGTTACAAGATAAAAAGTGCTTTGAGAGTAGCTCTTTAGATTTTGATACTTTATATACAAAAAAAAATTTAGAGATATTAATTTCCCTGAAAGTTCACTAGTTTATTCTTTGTAGGTTCAGGTATTTGTTTTATTGATCATATACATATATATATATATATATATATATATATATATATATATAATATGATCTTTTGTCAGTTTCTTTTCTTATAAGACATCCCTAAAATACATAAAATATAAAACATAAAACATTAAAATATAAAATAGATTAAATGATAAATGCTTTGAATGTTATATGTCCTTATTCTCTAAGATATGATTTAATTTTACTACAAGAATTATCAATGCCATTATAAAACAACTGACAAATTTACAACCTTTATTCAAAATGCATCTTTAGTCAACACCTTATGCTTGAGACCTTTCACCCTCACTTAAAAATAAAATTGGAGAGAACTTTTGAAATTATCTTCCAGGACCCATTTGTATATAATATTTAGTGCCACAAGTTCTATATGTCCTATGAATCATGATGAAATGCATATAAAATATATTTTATATCTATATAATAATAATCTTTTTGATTGATTTGAGATAATTTAGTATCTTTCATCTAGTGTCTGCTATATAGATGAATGAAATTTATGATTGTCCTAAAGATATTGTTGCTCTTGGATAAAATTCTACCTCTGTAAATAAGGTTCAGATTAGTTCGTTCTCCTTCAAGGAAAAGAACTAGTCAAATACAAAGTCCAGGATCTGTGGACCTGGATCAGTACATTTTATCTCATAACTACAAC
Source organism: Macrotis lagotis (assembly GCF_037893015.1). Lineage (NCBI taxonomy): Eukaryota > Metazoa > Chordata > Mammalia > Peramelemorphia > Peramelidae > Macrotis > Macrotis lagotis. The sequence continues at coordinate 545,073,734 of NC_133658.1, forward strand.
TGCTGTATATAATAATCTTCTTGTTTCATGTTTACATCTCTGAAAATGTTTTTCTTTTCTATTTTGTTTTGGGGAAAAAGAATAGATTAGTTATAAGACAACTCTTCACAATCTATAAGGTATTTTTTTCCATAACAGCTCTGTGAGAAGGGTATGGTATAAATGTTATTGTCCCTGTTTTACAAGCGAGGAAACCAAGGCCCTTAATAGTAATAATAAACACAAAGCAACAATGGTAATTGTAGTATCTAGTATTTATATAGAGTTTTAAGATTTCCAAAGACAGTCCAATTGCGTAATACTCTCCCTCCTTCTCCCCTCCCCTTCTCTCCTCCTTAATTCCTATATATAAGCAACTCTATATGCAAAGAATAAACAAGAAATTATCTACATTAAAATGCATATCTCTACTACATATAACTTGATTTCCTTTTTTTTCAAGTATATCTTTGCAAATAGTAAAGTTTCACTGTATGCTTCTTAGGAGACAAGTGAAGATGTCAGAGAAATGAATAAGACCTGAGTCTCCTTGAAACTTGTTTGTTCCATTTCTTTATAAAGGAATCAAGCATTGTCAAAAGTACTGTACACCATTCCCATCACCATCACCTTCCTTTCCATCAAAAGAGGACAAGCACTACTGTACATAGTGGAACAATATCTGAAGAGGCTAATGCTAGGAAATTGTTTCAAGTGTTGTAATGGCTTAAATGGATCATAAACTGAGGAATGTAGCCTTATGTAATGAAAAAGATGGTAAGCTAATGCTTTAGTGTTGGCACGAAAAATTACTATCATTAGCGTTTCTTGGTCCTTCCCTTTCTTCAAGTCAAATAAAATCACTAAGATAACTTTGTTCAGTATTTCCTTGATGATCAGTGTAAGCTTCAGTATAAAAGAAGGGGAGAGAGTCACAGGCTGTCCTAGAATTTGTTCTGGGCAGAGTTCAAATGGAAGAGGGACTCTATATCGTCTAGGCAAGCAAAGTAAATGATTCTGTCTTTTGTCCTAATTGAAGATATTGCCATTTAGGACACCTTAGTCTTTGTAAAAAAAAAACAAGTAACAAAAGCAAACAACAAAAACACAAAGTCATTTGTTAATTTTTGTTCTTGATTCAATTTTTGTATAATATCAATATATACCATACTGACACTTAAAATAGTAGGATTTTGGAGGAATTTAATCTTCAAAACCTTTTTTTTCTGTTCATTTTTGGAAGTAGAGAGAATTTCCTTTAGCAAAAGTAGTTTGAAATGATTCCTTTACTAAGAGTAGTTAATTAAAATGTTTTCTACAGGAACTCACATGCCTTTTTTGCCCTTAAAATATAAAATTATAGCTCATATCTTAGTCTTGAAAAAATAGCAGAATTCTGGAGAAGGACAAACTTAGTTCTAGAAATATTTCTAGGCTGAATCAAATCTGGTGCCCCTTAACTATTTCATCTCCATGTGACTGAGATGTATGAATAAATAATGTGTTTTATCCCTCTATAAGTCTTTCTACCAATCTAAAACTATCACCATACTCAAAAAAGAACTTAATAAATACACCTGCAATCACAACTACTCCCCCAGATCCATTTTTGATGGAAGTAGTAATAGAATTTTTCTGTACAAGGAGGTTGCCATTTTTTTTTAAGTATCTAGATCAACAATGCAGTTTTTCTCCCTTTCTAATAATAATCAATCATTTCTTTGCTCAGCATAGAATCCATGAAAGAGAAGAGCAGGGAAATGAATCTCAGAATAATTCTTTGAGGCTATTAAAGAGTAAAGGATGATTTAGAATCATTGGGAGGAAGTGAAATGCAGAACAATATGCCTTTTGGGTGGCTACTTAATCAGGATAGGCCTTCAGGGTTGAAGATTACATAGTACCACTTATACCTGCTATACATTTTAATAACTTTTAATATTTGGAAAATTCTTTCATATCTAATGCAAATTCCATTTATTGAGTATCCAACACTTTTCCTCATGTGTTTCTCCAAGAGGTTTTTGTGGCTGAATTGGTCTCTTAATTTTGCATTACTTTGATGGTTTAATGAATGTTAAAGGGAGATGGCAAGAATGAGATAGTAAAAGAATACAGAACTTGGGAGTCACATGGATGCTGAGTTTGAATTCTGGCCTTGTCATTTATTACTTATACAACCATGAACAAATAATTTAACCTCTTGTATTTCATTTTCCTTATTTATTAAATGAGGGGCTCAACCTGGATGATCTCTAGTGTTCTTTCAACTCCAGAGATATGATACTGTGCAAAGATGCACATTCTCTTCCACCAATTATTGATTTCTGCCCCTGCATGCTATCTCAAGTGCATGAAACATTAATAATGTTCCCTTTCATTTTTCTCTGTGGCATTTTTGCACATGAGAATTGCCGATTTCTCATTATGATTACTAACAAATGTCTTGGTATACTGGTTTGTAACTTCTGATGGGGAATAGGAGAATATAGTTATGATACTTGTTATGATATGTGTTTAAAGGGAAAAAATACCGTTAAAGATTTTCATTTAACACAAAAAGAATCACTAATATCAGTAAGTGAATAAAGTTGTTTAACATGCTGTAAATATTGGGAAAGGTCTTGGGATATGATGTTTCATTTGTTGGGTTGGGTTGGTTTGGTGCTAAATATCTTGATAAAATATTCTTTTATGGATTCAGTTGAATTTTTTTATCCATAGAAATTTGTACTTTAAAAATTTGTGCTTTAAAAATCTTAACCAGATTTAAGGTCAAAATGCAAAACCTAACCAGCCCGGTGCTATTTGAGTTCTTTTAGTTTACTCTTGGACTAGGAAGGTTACAAACACTGCATTATAAAAACTACTGATTGTATTAGATTATTAAAGTTTCTTCCTGGAACTGGAAATGGAATCTAATTGATTACCCCACAAGTTGTTTTAATGATCCAAAAGGAAAGCAGCCTTAACTGACAGATGTAACCGGAAGAGAGAAGCAAAAGAGACTTGCAAAGTTAAATAGAAAGGCATAATAGACTTTGGTCTGATATATAGAAGATTGCAAAGACTTAGTCTTGGGAGTAACTACATTTCTTTGATCTATTCAGATCATTCACCTTTGACCAAGCCCAGAAAATAAAAATGTTTTTTTCAGAATATACTCTCTGAAGAACTTCAGGATGGTACTTCTGCTGATTGTCCTTTGTTACTGTTCTAAGACGACTTTACTTAGAATTAAAAGAAAAATTCAAGCAAAACCCATTCTTTAATTCAAACTTTTTGTTGTTTGTTTTTTTTACTTTATTTATCATTCATAAGACTGAAAACAGTAAGGACTGTTGAGAATGAACCCTTTATAAGTCAAAGATTTCCCTACCACCTCCACAAACAAACCAAAAAAATTCAAAGTTTTTCTCCCACTGATTGATGCTATCATATTTGAACTATGGTTTACTGACTAAGTTGAGGTTTTGTGAGTGATTAAAATCAGCAAGCAGGGTTTTGAGTGGTTAAGAGATATGTTTACAGTACAGAATAACTCAGTGTGAAGCAAATAACCAGGTTTGCTGAGCCAGAGGAGTGGGGTCATGTGGAATTTTTCTACAGTGTTGTTGAGATTAATCTAATTTCATCAGTAGTATTAATATTAATAAACATTCAGTTTTTTTGAAATCTCTTATCTGATAAAGGAATGTTTGCTTTCATAATATGTTAATAGATACTTTTGACTGATTTTTTTTCCATTACCCTAAGTTTTGGGGTTGGATTTTTTGGGGGATTTTTGAGGCTTGTGACATGAAATTCCATGAATGTTCTATTATGTCCATTCATATCAGATAGCAGAAGTCACAATTTACCAAAAGTGAATTAGAAATAATGTTTTTTAAGAAACAAAGTATTATTTCAATTAACTTGCACACTGTTTTGGAGACCCTATATTGAGGAACTATTCCAGCTTTAACCAAATATGATGCAGTATTTTATATATTTAATTACAACATTTGAAATATATAATTTATCCCATACATTAATTTGATATTAGAAATTTCAAATGTTTTAAGTTGTTACTGAGAAACCAATCAAAACAATTGGGAAAACTGCATCGTCCCTATGTGTATTTCAATAAGATAGATTATATTGCTTAAGAAAAGAGATGGAACATAAAAGCCATTTACTAGCTGCATCATTAGAGATGGGGTCCTATAGAGTAAGCATAGGGTTTCTTCCCATAAACTTTTTTCTTTTGTGTACTTCTTACTTAATATAATCCTTAGCATCCTTTAAAGTGCTGCTCAGGTACCTCTTACAAAAGGCTCATGCTGAAGGGGTTTACTGCACTTACTCCTTTGAAATTACTTTGTATTTCTCTGCCTAATAGTTGGGTCTCCCCAATCCCATTCTCCCATTAAAAAAATGCAGTCCTCTTGGAATGACTATATTTCTCTGAATATCTATTGTGTGGTCCTTGAGGAAAGAGACTGCTTTAGTTTGTAATCTTATCACTTGTGCCTAGGACAGTGCATTATATTGTTGCAATTCATCAGGACTATTGTGAGGCTAATCTTTTTTATGTAGCAATGGTCTATAGGTTTATTAAAAATAAAAAGACTGAGTAATAGATGAGGCAATTTAACACTGAACTTTTATCTCATTCACTTGTTATTTTTCCTGATGACATTTAGTTACATCATCAATAGAAAATTATTCACATTAAATTCATGTTTCCTCCAGAGAGTAGCTTTGTATATTTAAAAGGATTTAAAGTAAGTGTTCTTCAATTTGGGGTGGCACCATAGGGGGGAAAACGGACTATAGTAAGTGAGTATAATATGGAATGTGTTGGCACTGTAAGAAAGGATAAAATGGATCTATCTGGAAAAGCCCAGGAGGACTTTGGTACCTCTAAGTGAGCTGAACCAGAATACTTTGTACAGTGAACGAATCAAATCTCTAAAACACAAATGAGGAATATACTTCCTATCTCCTATCAGAGAGGGAATAGTTCAGGAACAGAAGGAAGTATGCACTTTTAGATGTGGCCAGTATTTTTAAAAAAATATTTTTGGATGGATAAAAAGCATATGGAGTTGGTGTGGCCTTGGGCAAGCCACTTAACCCCATTTGCCTTGCAAAAACTAAAAAAAAAAACATATGGAGCTTTTATTTATTATGAAGAGGGAAGAATTAGAGAAGATCCATGAGGGGGAGGGGAGGTAGATTGGAAAAGGTAGAGAAGAAGAAAGGGACAGTGATGGGATAAGATGAGAGGAAAGATAGTGATAATAAAGAAAAAGAAAAAAATTAAATGTTAGTCATTGAAAAATCATAGAAGACAATGAAGAAATAAAAATACTTTAAAAAGAAAGACAATGAATCTCAGAATAAAAGTAGACAGGCACTACAATATTTGAAATATTTTTAAAACAATAAAGCAAAAAAATCTTGAGTGATTATAGATCATTTTTTATTAAATAAGATCCAGCATAATGTAGGGACTTGGTGCAATCAGCACGTTATCTGCAACTAAGACCTTCTATAGGACCTCACCATCTCATAGGTAATTCCTCCTTGACACAGATCTTCCGTGGCAGATAAAATGTACATCAGTCAGCAAGCTTTTATTTAGACAAGTATGTATTATGTCCCAATTGCTGTGCTAGTTGTTAGGGATACAAATAAGAATAAAACAGCTCCTATTCTTGTGGACCTTCTGATCTCACTAACCAGACAAGTGCAGTCATCACCACTCGCATCATCATATCATCTACTCTGCCAGGCACTGTGCTACTGCTGCTGCTGCTGTTGTCCATTTGTTTCAGTTGTGTCTGACTCTTTGTGATCTCATCTGGAATTTTCTTTGCTAAGATGTTGGAGTGGTTTGCCTGTTCCTTCTCCAGCTCATTTTTACAGATGAGGAAACTGAGGCAAGCAGATTTATGTGACTTGCTTAGGGTAACACAGCTAGTAAGTATCTGAAGCCAGATATGAGCTCAGGAAAAGGAGTCATGGCAGTCTACTATTCTACTTGGTGCCAGTGCTTTACAGTTGTCTCATTTGATCTTTAAAACAACTCTGGGAAGTTATTATCTCCATTTTTTTCAGATAAACTGACATAAAGAAAGTTTAAGGGCTGTGTCTTTGTGTGTGTGTGTGTGTGTGTGTGTGTGTGTGTATTCCAAAATATAATCAAGAGAATAAATACTAGATAGCTGGAGAGGGGGTTTACTGGCATTTGGGAACAAGATAGAGGACCAGGAAAGGCTTCATGTAGAAGGTTGGGCTTGAACTGATCCTTGAAAGAAACTAGGGATTCTAAGGTAAAGGTGACAAAAGACCACATTCTAGGCATTGGGGACAGACAAAGCTAAGGTATGGGAGATGGCCTGTCACTTGTGAAGAAAAGAGAAAGGATCACTTTGTTTGAATTGCAGAATGCCATAGAGGAGGTAATGTATAACCAAATTGAAAAGATAGATTGTAAAGATGGGTTGTAAAGATAAGGACTTTTAAAATTTAAATAACATAATTTATATGTTATTCTGTCACCTACTAGTGGATTGATATAGTGAGAATCTGCTCCTGAGGAAAATCTTCTCCTATGGATAGGACAGATTTGGAGTAGGGAGAGAATTGCAACTAGGAACATTCCCTTATGGTAGTATTAATTTCCTGTATGACAGGTGGTGGAGATACAAAAAACATAAATGAAAAAAATGAAACATTTTTACACTTGCAGAATTTACAATCTAGCCAAGGAAGATATCTAATTATACACAAAATTATCACAGAATCACTACAGGACCTTGTTTGTCTTAGTTCTGGGGCACTTGAAAAAGGCTTCATGAAGAGTTCATCATTAAGTGAGACTTGAAGGAAATTAAGGATTTTTAAAACCATGAAGGTGGAGAAACAATAGGGCATTCCAGCTGGTAGGGAGCTGCCAATACAAATGCACATATGCAGGAGAGGACATGATGAGGAGTAATAAGGTGGCAAGTTTGACTGAATCATAGTGTGTATAAAAGGAAATCATGGGCAATTAAGCTGAAGTGGTGGAAGGTTGGATTCAAGTTGTAGAGTGCTTCCAGAGAAGCATTTGTATTTGTTGTGCCTGGTAATAGGGAACCAAGGGAATTTATTGATTAGGGAAGTGACATGATGACTCATCCAGTTTCATGACTCACTACATATCAGTTTCAGAGACAATAAAATAAGTTCATCTCTCCTGTAATATATTTTATGTATTCTTATATAATTTTGCTTTGGAAGCATCAGTGGAATACAGCTTTTCTGAAGTCTCATTATAGCAACAAGAATAGAAGATCCATTTTTGGAATTTAACAATGAAAGGAAGGAGAAATAGAAGACCATAACTGAGGACTTAGGGTTAAGTGAAGGGTTTTTTTTTTTTGTTTTTTTTTTAGGATGGTAGAGACTTGGGCTTACTTATTGCCATCAAAAAAGAGCCATTAGAAAGGGGAAACTGAAAATAGGAAAGAAGGAAATGATAATTGAGAAAAGCTTTCAAGACATGAAAGGAGAATGTATCAAGAATATAAGCAGAGAGAGATGAAGTAAAACATTCATCAAGAAAGGAATAGTCCACTATTGCTGTACTGAGGAGTCCAATTGATATTAGATAATATGAATAATAATAAAAGATTTCCTGACTTCCCCTTTCTACCCCTCATATCCTACTGATCTGTGCTGTATTCTTTTGGGAGAAATCAAACAACCATTCCAGTTAGGTCCCTTATAGATTCACGATATGTCATCTCAATTTTGCCTTACCTGCTGTTTAGCATTCTTTATTTACTGCCATGACTTTCTACAACATTAAAGATCATGTTAATCGGCCCTCTCTTTATGAGAAATGAAACTCAGAAATTTATTTTGCTTGATTATGTATATGTGGTGCAAGGTTTTTTCTTTTATTTTTTTCTCCCCATGGCAGTATTAAAAAAAAGTGAAAGGAAAAAGCATGATTTTTTACTTGAAATAATTTTAATATATTTTAAAATGTTTTAAAAAATAAAAAAAACCAAACAGGACCCAGAGAGATGAATAGTAGATCCTGACCAAATAGCTAGTTTTTGACAGAACTGAGGCTAGAACTCTTATTTCCAAGCTTTTAGGCAATGTGCTGATAAAAACATTTCAAGTATTTTTTTGGTAAACAAGACATTAAATGATTGTTCATGAAATCCACCTAGTCATCTTAGATATTTTTTTTTGACAAAAAAATTTAAAAATTTTTGGAAAACTTATGAGATAAACATTGTAAAGATTATAACACTGCCTTCTGAGGGGTTGGGGGAGGGAAGGGAGGGCATGGAAAAAAATTGTAAAATTCAAAACCTTATAGAAAATGATAGGTAGAAACTACTATTGTGTATAATTGGAAAACAAATAAAATATTAATAAAATGAGGGAAAAAAGAAAACTCATTAGATAGCATAGCACCAGTGTATCTTTTTTTGACACAGTAAGTCAGGAACCATTGAACTATACATTTAAAAGTGTATGGTTTCATGACATCTGTAGGAAAAGTGTAAATGAGTTTTTGGTACCATAACATGGGGTAGTCTCTGTGCATCACTGCCCAGATCCTTTTTTAATATCTTGGGTGTATGGATGAACACTGACCAGATCCCATGAGTCTGTTATATAGAGTTACAATGCTGAAGTCATGTTTGTGGTAGGTCCCCATATTGTACCTATGAAACATTGGTTATCTATGAAAAAAGGTCAAATGAATAAAGATCTGGCATCCAATTCACAATTTGCAAGACATAGTCTCCAGTGTATGTAATATGTGTAACCTATTGCCAGAAAACTTTGAAAGGAAATGATTACATTTGAGTACAATGCATTCTACAACAATAGCTTAGTGTTCATGAAAATTAAAAACTGCTGGCTGCCCACAGATGATAAATAAGTAGACTTAGTTTGCTTTTGTTAAATTATTATACAAATGAATTATACTTTGTAATCGATCTAAAATGTTTATATTTAAGATCATAAGATTGCAACTCAGTGGCCATAATAAGAGTTGAAATTTCTTGAGAGTTGAAATTTCTAAGAAATTTTAAGTTCGTAGAATAGAAGGGACCTCTTGCCCTGTATTCAGATGGGGGATTGAGCTTACATGAGTTATCTGGAATCACATAGCCAATAAGTGTCTTAGGCAAAATGTGAATCCAGAGCTTCCTGATTCCAAACCTATTATTTCATTCTCTACCCTATGTTATTTCTATAATGAGGTTTCTAGGATCATACATATAGAACTGGATGGGACCTCAGAGTATCATATTATCTCATCCCTTTATTTTACAAATGGAATAGCTAAGAAAAATAAATAACCCTACCACTCTACCATAAGTAGAGAGAAAAACCTAAGTTTTCAGATGCTAGAGTCAACTACATTACATGATATAGTGGGATACTTAATGTATTAACTGGAATATTCTACATAGAAGATTTTACTGAGCAATCTGTAAAACCACATGAATAACCTCACCCTGTCAAGGATATCCATTAGCCACTAATAAAAAGATCAAAAAATTATAAAAGCACTGTAAGCATGGAAGGGACAGCTTGGGGGCACAGTGGATGGAGTACCCAGTCTTGTGAAGGAGTGATTCCGCCTCCTGAATTCAAATCTGGCCTCAAACTTAGTGACTGTATGACCCTGAGCGAGTCACTTAACCTGTTTGCCTTAGTTTCCTCAACTATAAAATGCGTTCTAGAAGGAAACAGCAAACCACTCCAATATCTGCAAAGAAAATCCTAAATATGGTCATGGAGACATGACTGGAAAATAACTGAAGAACAACAACAAGGCAAGGAAATTTCAATTTTTGTATAGGGACAAAACTGAAGGAAACTAGACAAAGAAAGAATTTGACATTTTAGAGGGAGTGTTTAATGCAGGTCAAGACTGGACTTGGACAATGGCAGGGTCAAATACAAAGCTCTTCCAAGAGAAAAAGAAATATTTCATACATATTGCACTCCAGTCTGGGCCATCACAGAAAGTAGTTGACATGAGAGACCAGGCAGCATCCACTTAGTAAAGTGGATGCTTTTTTTTACAAAGAAAGCCTGAATTCTAATTCACAATATGCCACTAAATCATTTTGTGACTGTGGGCAACATGTGGATAGTTCCAGACCTGAAACCAGGAAAACCTGATCTGACATAAGAAGTATACTAGCTGGGTGACTCTGGGCAAGTTGCTTAATCACGAGTTGCCTCAGTTTCCTCATCTGTAAAATGAACATAATAAGAGCACCTACCTCTGCCTGGTACAGAATAGGTACTATATAAATGTTAACTGCTATCATTATAATTATTACTTAATTTCCCCAAGCCTTAAATAAAATAAAAGGATTGGATTAGATGAATTCTAAGAAAAGTTTTTACACTCTAAGGTATGAATATTAATTCAAACTCATTTCTTATTTATTGTAATAGAAGAAGATAGCTTTTTATTCCTGTCTTAAATGTTTATTGACTAAAGCTAACACTTGGATATTGAGCAGTCAGGAAGTCAGGCACCCTCACACAATAGAATTTGGAAATTCTGATTACATTTCTATAGTTGGAGCTCTATCTTATCAAATGCCTGAAGAGAAGTTTAGTGGTTTGTATTGTGGTGTCCTGCTCCATAAAATCTGAATATTGATGTGAACCTGCTTTGTGGAGTCATTGTGGGATTGAATTTAGCCTTTTAAAGCCCTGGAATATGCTGTGATCTGAACCCTGATTTTACTTTGGGTGATCTTCAACCTGCTTCCATGGTTATTTTGATACAAGATTAGGCTCCAGAGGAGCAGTCAATGCTCTTCCCCTTTTATCCATTTTGTTTCACACACTGATTTCCTAAGAGCCAGTGTTATAAATTTTGCTTAACAAAGCAAACTACTCCCAGTGATTTTTTTTTAATTTCATAAGCTTTTTTAAAAGTGCAGATAAAATTGGCACTTCACTTATGGGAAAATTTTGCAGAATTGCCCTGACTAAAAGTGATTTTTGTTTTGACTTTCCTGTGAAGTCATCCAAAAAAGCCCAAGTTGCTGCCATTGCTTTGTGTATAGAACATTTCACATAGACTGCACTTGTCCACCAGCCAAATCAGTTAATTCAGGTCATGGAGTGACACATTTATACACGTATTGGAACTGTGCAAAGAAACTAAAGTCACGAAATCTGTATGTGGGCTGACTTTATAGACAGACTAAACTAAATGATATTACAGTAAAGGAAACTTTGTATTAATGTCCTTGAGAATGGGGTTTCCTGAACAGCTCCCCTCCCTTCCCCCTATTCCTCTCCCCTTTCAGTAGGAAAGGCAGTTGCTTAGTGATTATAAGGACGACATCACTTGGCGAGTATTTTGGACTGAACTCAGCATGTGACATCAGGTTCCTTTAGGGTTTTCCACATAAAATGAATTCTCCAAAGAAAACACCGAAATTTAGCCTTAATCTGAAATCCATTATTACATCCTCTAAGGTCTCATTAGTCACCTCAATAAAGTGTTTTTTAGTTTTTATTTCATTTCCAGGCAGATATTCATAAATGCTGCACATAATCGTGGTAAACTTTTGCAGTATTTTGTAGGCTTTGGTCACATAGTTTATAGAATCAAATATTGAGAACTTAAAAGAACCTTAAAAGTCATTTAGTCTGCCCCTGTCTTTTTCAGATGAGGAAATTGGAGTTAATGTTTAGTAATTTGCTTAAGATGCCACAAATAGAAAATTAGCACAAAATAAAAACTCTTATATCTGGAAATTTGTTTTTTCAGTCCATTTTCACTTTAGCCCCGCTCATTTATGCTGTGATCTAGCCAGGCTCTTCTAATTACTGTTCCTTGTGCAGAATTTTTCATCTCTTACTTCTGCCTTTGTATAAGCTGTCTCCCATTGACCAATAGACCTGCCTTTCTTTATGCTTGCTTTTCTGAGAAAACTAAGGTCCATGTCCCTTAAAGCCATATATTTTCCTTTTTCTCTCAGATAACATAACCCTTGTTTTTGCTCTCTCTCTTTTCACCTGTCATTTTTAGAATACTGAACTTTCTTTTTTAAATTTAGTTTTAATTTTTCCTGTTACATGTAAACAAAAAAATTTAACATTTGTTTTTAAAATTTTTGAGTTCCAAATTCTCTTCAGATAACTTTCTTTCAATTACAACTTATATTTCACTTTATAATTAGTGGATTCCCAATATAAATTAGTGCTTTTCTCCTCCAAAAATTTTTCTTTATTTATTTTTTATACTTAGTTATCTGTTTATATGTTGAATATAAGCTTAATAGAATATAAACTCCTTGAGGGCAGTTCATTTTTATCTTTTTTGTTTATTCATCTTATTTTTGTATTTACTTATGTGTTTACATGTTGAATATTATCTTACTCAAATATAAACTCCTTGAGGGCAAGCACCAGATCATTTTTATCTTTGTATCTCCAGCTTCTAGCACAGGTCTGGTACATAGCAAATGCTTCACAGAATGCTCAGAATTAGTTAAATTGAATTCTCCTCCCTTCATTTTAATGGGGGTTTGTAATAACTTTTTTTTTTCAATATGGAAATCTATATATTTTTTTCTGTGTAATTCCTATCACTTAATTTGTGGAGAGAATTAAAAATCATAAGGGGTACAGTAATCTTAATGCTTCTGGGGAGGGCAGTTTGAGTCCTTGATAGAAAAATAGCCCAATTTAATTAAAATGTAAACGCAATTTGATTTGCTTTGTTGCTTCTTTGACTGTAGATACTTTATTTTTCATAGCATGACCAAGATCTGTACTTAGTTATCTGAAAGCTTTATAACTTTAAAAAAATGTGTTCTCTTTTTTCTCTTCTCTCTAAGGTTATGCAGTGTTTATTTTGATAGTTTGATGCAGATAGCCTCAGGGAAGGTTAAAATCATGTTTGCAGGATTCAGTATTTGCAGTCAACCTGAGAAAAGAGGCACGTGCTGGAAATTCCAAGATGTGTGACTCACAGTGTGATACAAGGGAAGCCAAGGGGGAATTATCTATGCATCATGTGAATGGAGAATTGGTTTAACATTCTCACACCCAAACATTTCCATCTGGAAGCTGTTCCTAAGCAAATGATAGTTTTCTCCTATCTTTTCTAGTAGCAATGTGGAGAGGGAGAGACTCTCTTTAGTAACTTTTTCCTATTCCTTCTAGGTTATATTGTTTCATTATTCCTCCAAGTTGAAGGAAATTGGTTAATTTTTGTCTGTCAAAAGGTTAAAAATCCTAGGTGTGAGACATTGTAATCCCATTTATTGCACTTTTATGTGCAGAAATATTATCCCTTTTGAGTTGTTTCCAAGTTGCACACTTTAAGCCCTGCTAATTTTTGTTCATCTACCTTTTAAAATAATTTTGTATCCAGCTCTGTTCATTCACACTTTCTGAGTTTACTAAATTTACTTCATCTGCCTTTCATACTTAACACCCTCCACCTATAAAAGCTGCCTTAGGTCACACTTCCACTCACCCAAAATTCCTCTGAATTGTGAACTGGGACCTGTGATTTTATTGTAGAGAATTCCTGATGAGGGAAACCCTTCAGCTGATCCTGATAGGCAACAGCTCTGCAACTGAGAGTCCTAGAGAATTTTCTAGGAAACTGGGAGGTTAAGAGATTTGCTCATTCTCATTTAGCTAGTTAAATACATGTCAGAGGTAGGCAAACCTCTTACTGACTTTTAGACTGTCTCCAAAACTCATACTATCTCTCAGACCTGCATGATTATAGAAATGAAAGTGTAGACATTAGTGCATGTCCTACCCTGTCTCTGAATCTCACTTACCTTATTGGTCTTTGTTAACATGACCAGTCACAGCTTGGTGCTCTCTGGGTCAGCATTTTGGCAGTGTTCAATAAACATCATAATAATAAGACTTGAAAGTCGTGTCTGTGTTCTGCAAGTTATTGCTCCATAACTGTTTTAAAGCTAAATGAGGTCCTGAGTGCGAAACCATGGGAGTCCAAAACAATATTTAATATACCATTGTTTCTTTGGATGGTAGATAATATTGTGATGACTAAGACAAAAAAAAACATCTCCTTGCCACCAGGTTTCTTTTTTCCTTTCTTTCTTTAATCAGGTCTAATATACATTTTAAAGTCCATCCAGGTCAGCTGAACACAACCACCACAGAATCCTGAATAGATATTAAACCTATTCTGAGAGTGGGGAAATATAACAGATATGTAAAGGACATGAGAATTGCTAACAATGAGGGCTCCTATCTGTGTACAGAATTCATTTTTATTTGCATAGACTTTTCTGTACCATCTATTGCCATTTGATTATAGAATTGTTGTTTTTCTACTTCGCAGTCATGCTTGACTTTTCATGACTCTATTTGGGGTTTTCTTGGCAAAGATGCTGGAATACCTTGCCATTTCCTTCCTCATCTCATTTTACAGATGTAGAAACTAAGGGAAACAGTGACTTGCCCAGGGTCAACCAAACTAGTAAGTGTCTGAGACAGGATTTGAACCCAAGAAGATATGCTTCTTCACTGTGCTACCTAGCTGCCCCGGATTACAATGGAGAAATAAAGTAGAATAAATCACATATTGCACTCTCTCCCCCATGATATTCTTGAATACATTTTCCATACAATTTTGTGGAAAGTAATATCAGTTTATTAGCTGTTAAAGAGCCTTCACTTATGTCTTTCTTTTAAAGATACATAGAAATGAGTAATTCTCACTGTAAACTTATTCCAAAGTACTACTATCATTTATTTAGATACCAAGAGAAGGTACCAAGTATTAATTTTACTTTCAGTGTAATATGAATCCTGGTGCTTTAAAAAAAATAAATCAGAGTAGTATGTTAAGATGGGACACATATTACTCTATTGCTTAGTTTTGAGATTAAAAATATTTTAATATCATTTTAGGGAAGAACCTTACCTTTCCTGCTCTTTTTCCATCAAATTTATGTATTCTTCACTTTTCTCCACATAATCTCTGTATTTTCTTTTTTCTTCCTCTAATTCCAATATCGTTTGTCTGTGAGCTTTTCCCACCATCAAAAGTTGTGCCAGCATTTGTTTGTAAGACTCTTTCTGTTTTTCAACAACTTTTTCCAGCTAAAAAGAAAAGAAAAAGAATTAGCAATTCCTATAGTATCTGCCACTGCAAATTAGTCTTATCCTCCTGGAGGTACACATTTTACTTAATCACTTCTTGATTTTCATATATGTTACTTATAGATTGTTCAAAATTCATTTTGGGGGTGCCTCTAACTCTGTGGAAACGCTTTTATTGGTATCTTGTCTATTCATCTGGTGGTCAAATTTGTGGCTTCGGGGGGGGTGGTGGTTATTGTCTTTCCTTTTCTCTTGGCTTTAGAACATACAAGTACCTACCTCTTTCCAGAAAAATTAAACCTGTGAAAACCATAGAGGGTAAAACCTAATGAACATGTTTTCATTCTTTGAAAATTTGGCTTTTCATCATATTCATCATAGCTATTCTCTTCCTTCTTCTGAGAGCTTTTAGAATTGTGCTAAATATATGCTTCTCTGGATCCATTGATATATGTAGACTTCAGTTTCTCATCTGTAAAATGAGGGGTCTGGACTAGCTGACTGCCAAGATCTCATTCATCACTAAATCTATAAAACTCTGACTCCTTATTAATTTGTATGTCAGAATGATGATTTAGGATTTTCAGGGTCCAATTTTTTGTTGGCTTTAGAGATTTGAAATTTTAAAAATTTACTTTGAACACATAAATAGACCATGATACTATAGAATTCTATAAGATAATGAAACTTAAAAAAAAACCCTTTTGTTAGATTCACATTATGATCATAAGAAAACTTGATTTTTTTTCTGTTACCAAGGTGAAGCTAGTTAGAAGGAAATCTTGCTTTTTTAATAACTTTAAGAGAGTAATTGATTTGCATAGTAATATCAGATTATCTTTTCAGTAAAACTTAAGTCTGGTCCTCTTTAGTCAATCAACTGTACCTAGTTTAAGGAACTCCTCTTTAAACAAAGGTCATTTTCCACATTGTTTAGTTTTTCACAAAGCTCACTGCTCAAAACCTATAAGAAATTTAAATATTAGAGTAAGCACCCAGAAGTAAGTTTGAATTTATGCTTTAAGGTGTAAAACCACATCTGTTTAACTTTCTGAAGAGGTACACAAGGAAGTCTATTGACTGAAATGTGGGAAATGAGATATAAAGTATCTTCCTGTACTGTAACATTTCTCCCTCTCATCCTCCCTCTGCCTTCTGTTCCCTCAAATTACTTGGAGGTACTATTTGAAGAAAAATCCACGTTGCTAGACTTAAACTCTTAATTGCAGAATGCCCTACAAATGCCCTTGTTTTGAGAATCACCAACACTTACCAGATTTGTACTGGTTCTTGCCTGTTAGCAAGAGTGGAATGGCAGAAAGAGAGATTTGGGGAGGGGGGGAGATTGAAGTATAAATGAGAATTTTTCTTCTTTTCATTTTTCCCCTTGTATGTGGTTAAGTTACAATTTAAGACAACTCAAAGACCACCTTCTCCAAGCCTTTCCTGTTCCTGATGCCCCTCAACTGCCTGTACTGTCCCTCAACTCAAATTAACTTGTATGTAACCATATACATGCACATTATTTTACCCAGGAGTATATAGGGACTTGCTGCATTTTCTCTTTGTATCCTCCCATTATACACTGTGCTTACCTACTTGCTGATTAATTGATTACAATATTGATAGTCTTCTCTATCCTGAGTAATTTTAAGAGAATTTTCCTAAAGCTCTTTTGTTCATTTTGAATGATTAGTTTATTTAAGGTTGATATATGGTTTCATTGATTGTATAGGTGATAAAAACTGCCCAGAATGCAGGCTTTAATAACTCTTTGCCATTTAACACAAACTTGGAAAAGTTGTTTTATTTTTTCTAAGTGGATTCGATTTTTCATGTAGAAGTAAAAACTTTGAGAAGAGCAGGAACATATTTCTTTTACTGCTACAATACTTATTCCCCACTCCTTCCCCTATTTTTAGCATAGCCCCCACTCACTCAAATCCAATTCATGTGCTTGTCATGGCATCACCTCCATGATGTCATGGTCTTCTTCAAGAACAAGGACAATATCAACATCATCATATTTTCCCCTGTTGAATTCTGATTTAAAAGAGATTCTTTACTTTTAAAAACATATAATGTGCAAGTTTAAGCTCCTGTGTCAAAATATTTTACTTTTTTTAAAGTTGGATTAATGGCAGAGAGCTATTAGAGACTGCATTTTGGGCAGCTATATCCCCTCCACAATGAATTTAACAGTATATCAACCTTAAATTTAAATTTTGCAACTATCAATAACTGGAGTATCTTGAGGTACAACTTTAATTAATCTCACTGATGTTATTTAGTAAATATGTTATTTAGATTTTTTTAGCAATGTAAAATCAATAGGAAATATTAATTTTGGTAAAACACACTTCTTTCAATAGGTTAAAGATCT
Organism: Macrotis lagotis; assembly: GCF_037893015.1. Taxonomy (NCBI): domain Eukaryota; kingdom Metazoa; phylum Chordata; class Mammalia; order Peramelemorphia; family Peramelidae; genus Macrotis; species Macrotis lagotis. The sequence continues at coordinate 545,091,240 of NC_133658.1, forward strand.
TGAATTTTGTCCCTATGGTTATTTGTTCACCCTAAAGGGATCACAAACTTCTCTAATTCAGATACTCTCAGTGTTACTGTGCCTGAACAATTCACCCTGTGACCTCCCTGGTGGTGAGCCCTGTCCTAAAATAATCAGACACCTATGCAGAATCATGTCTGTAACCATAGATTTTGTATACTGTTCTGTTGGCATGAACTTTGAGCAACCAGGATAATCTCCATGTCTCCTAGAGGCACCGAAGGGGATTCAGAACTGCTCTAAATCTCTAAATAAAAATGTTATTTGAAATGTTGTGGGCACTTAGAGGCCATATAGTATAGAAGTAGAAATCAGGTCTGAGATCTTGATTTGGCACTCCTAAGGAGGCAACTCTCCATTTCTCTACCTGCCAAAGGGAGGACTATGAGACTTTTACATTTCTATTTCTATTCTAAGATCCTAAAATATCCAAAGAGTGATAGAGGGAAGTTTAATTCCTGGCCTGCTCATTGACTAGTTTAGTTAAGGTTGATTTATAGTTGCATTGTGTAGGGGATATAGCTGCCCAAATTGCAGGCTCTGATAGCTTTTTTCCATTTAATCCAACTTAAAAAGAATACTATTTTGACATAGAAGTCTAGACTTGCACAGTGTTCTTTTCTTCAACCATTCCCCAAATTAGCCATCTAAGTGAGAGCCTAGGTTCCAATCTCTAATAATTATTACTACTACTACTACTAATAATAATAACAGCTAGCATTAATATAACACTTTAAGTTTGCGAAACACTGTACATAAATTACTTCTTTTTTCCTCACAACAGCTCTATAGTATAGATATTATTATCTCCATTTAACAGATGAGATAATGGAGGCTGACAGTTAAGAGACTTCCCCAGGGTCTCACAGCTAAGCAATATGTCTGAAGCAGAATTTGAATTCATGTCTTCTGAACTCCAAATCTAGCACTTCAGGGTGACTTCTAAAAGAATTCTCAGTTTCACTGTTTTTGAATCCCCCCATCCCCAAAATAACAGCCATTCTTACTAAACTGACTTTTATGAATTGCTTCTCTCTTTTTCCTTTTCTTTATTTTGGCTCATCACCCTGGTAATCAGTCTGCTGCCTGATAATGAATCTGCTCAAACTTAGCTCCACTACTTGTTGAATAACAGTCATAGCTCATCACTAGACCCATACTTTTTTCAAGGAAGGGATATTTTAATTTGGAATGTTAGAGAGATGCTAAGAGATGTTTCAATGAAGTATATCAGTACGTGTTTTTCTACAAACAATGAAAGAATTGATTTGATTTTGGTTGTAGAACTGGAAAGGGGAGAAGGAAAGACCCAGAAGAATGGATGCCATAGCAGTTGCTCAGGAAAAAAATTAAGGAAATAGAAGTAACTGAAGTAACCACTAAAATAGATGGGGTAGGGAATTGGGGACTGGGGGCAAGAATAAGAGTTCTGATCTCCTTTAGAGCTTGGTATAAGGATCTTGGAACATGGTGCTTGATGAGGTAATATAGTAGAAAGAGTTCTGGACTTGAAGCCAGAAGACATGTGGGTTCAAATTCAACCTCTGATGCATAATAGCTCTGTAACCATGCATAAGTCACTTATTTTTCTGACCTCAGTTTCCTTATCTGAAAGCAGGAATAATAATAGCCAGAGTACCTGTCCTACAGGATTCTTATAGGATCCAAATGATACAACTCATGTAAAGTGCCCTAATGATCTATTTACATAAAATAGTTATATATAGTATAAGACTTAATGCTATACTAGAATATAATTATATATAGTATTATATATCACAATATCATTCTATTATTAATATCATCTATTAATATTAATATCTAACATGCTTTCTATTCTGTCCCTGTGTCCCCAAATCCTTGGAAGCCCAGCTCATTTCCCACATTATCAAATTCTGACTTAAAAGAGATTCTTTACATTTAAAGATATATAATATGCAAGTCTAGGTTTAAATGTAAAAATATTATACTTTTTAATTGCAAGAAAGTCATATAATAAACTCCCATGGCAATTCTAAGTGGTAGTTTGGTCTGAAAGCAGCATTAGCATCCCCTCTCATTTACAATGGTATGCCAGATATATAATTTATTATTTTATATGTACTTAATATTGTTTTTTTTTCATTTGAGTTTAATTTGGAGTTGGACAAATTAAAACAGTTATCTACTCCAGTCCCCCTTACAGCTGATGAGGAATAAATTAGATTGCCCATACAACTAGAAACTAGCAGAACCAGAATTTGAATCCAGGTCTATTGAATCCACATTCAGTGTTTTTTCCTTCCATATAAAATCTTGTCTTTCAGCTAGTTTAACAGCTAACAATTTTGTCCTCATTTATTCATTCAATAAATATTGTGGTAGGCAGAATTCCAGCATTGGCTGAAAGGTTGAACTATATTAGTGCTGTGATTTTATATAATCTTCTTGTTAACTGGTTACTATTTATGCTACACTCAGGACTGGAAGACAATAAGCATTCAGGAAATACTTGTTAAATGGAAAGGCTAAGTGATTTAAGTGCTGTAAGTGTTTATAATAAGCATTTCCATAAGATAATGCATTCTGGAATATCTCTTAAGAAAGATTCTTGACAAATGCAAAGTGGCGTTATATGGAGACTTGGCACCTTTTCTACAAGAGCTCAGATTGCAGTATGGTCATTAATTCCATCATTCTTTCAACACTCTCGTGAGGTATGTGACAAGGATTATTATCCTCACTTTAGAATTGAGGATATACTTCAGACCAGTGGTAAGGGTTGGGAGAGAAACCAGGACTCATTAAGTCTCCTTATTGTGGAAGATAAAGACATACCTTACTCTGCTATGTTTCCTTTCATTTATTTCCTATAAGAAGGATACCTAACTCTGTCTAATCAAATAATTATTTTTTAATGTTTAGTGTTCCTAAAAATTAACTCTTAAAGGGAACTGCCACCCCCTTCCCTTTTTTGACATGTTTGATGGTACAGGTTTACCACTTTATGAGGAGTTGGTATCTTTTGGTGTTATTCATGCATATGTGGTACATATACATGAAATAGACCATAGCTAAAGAGTCAGATCCTTGAAGGAGAAAAAAGGACAGAGTAGAATGAGTTCCTCCAGTTTTCTTGATTTGCTTACATTCCACCCTGGGTTAGTAGGTTACTTTATTGATAATAGATAAAATAGTTGGAACATCACCAGGGATTTTAGGATATGATCATTTCCAGAGACAGAAGGGACCACCTACATATTTGGAACCTTATTTACATCCAAAGCAATTTGGTACTGCTGGCTACCTTATTAACTTTGTGTCTGGGAAGTGATTGTAAGGCTACTCAAGGGAGAGGGTGATAAAAAAAAACCCATTTCTTGGAAAGGAAAGCTAACTTGTGTGGAAAATTTAAACTCAAGTCTTCCAATTCCAAGTTCAATATGCTAAATATATCACACTATGTAATATTTGAGGATTATATTCCTTTTACCTCCTACAGGTTATGAGCTCCTTGGGGGCAGAGATTAGACTGACTTGTATTCCTTTTGTTTCCCCACTGGGCTTAACTTAGTTTATACCTTCCACAAAGCAGAAACTCTTGTCATAAATATCAGCAAAATGAATAAGTCATGAGGCAAGCAGCATAGCTAACAAAAATAGGAATTAGGCTTAAAATCAGGAAATATATATATCCCCACTGAGAGTGGAACTTTGGAACAGGCTACATATGAAACTTGCCCAGTCTTGTAAAATAGAGATAACAGAGCTTCATCTATCTCTACTTCGCAGCATGTTCACAGGGCATGAGACTACTGAAGTAACCAGACAACATCATTTTATTAAGTACCTCCCATGTGATTGGAACATGCTGGTTACTGAGGCTATAATGACAAAAATGAAGCAGGTCCCTTAGGAGCTTATATTCTATGTGGAAAAATCATATATATGAGAGAGGTAAGCAAATGCACAAAACAAATACAGTGGAATTTGGGGTACTAGCAGCTGGGGGAATCAAGAAAAACTTCATAAGGAGCATTTACTTATCTCTAATGTTGGGAAGGTAGATTAGAGTCTAACTGGTACAGGGTTTTAAATGCTAAATATAAAAGTTTATATTTATCCAAGAGACAAAGTTCACAAGCAGGAGAAGGACATGAACATACCTCCATTTTTAGGAAAATTATATGAGAAGGGAAAGATTGGGAACAAAGAAACTGATGACAGTATAATATTATAGGCAAAAAGTATTACGTGCTACATTCTATATGGGAAAATAACAAAGATACATGTAAGCAAATATAGAGGGATTTGGGGCACTAGCAGCTAGGGGGATCAAGAACAACTTCATAGGGAGCATTTATTTATCTCTGTGTATTTATGTGAAATGGGCCAATTCCATACTGCCTAAAGGGATAATTATTAAGAACCAGACAATAACTTTTGCCTTTACTAAAAGACTTTTCTAGAGATGTCTCTCTGATTATCTCAAGGACATCTCAAACTCACTATGTCCAGAAGAAAATTCATTATATTGCCCATATCCTGCCACCCCCACCTTCCTCATTTTTCTTTCTAGTCACTCTCATTCAAAATATCATTCACTCTAAACTCATTTCTCTTTCTTACTGCCCTACCATACAATCATTTGCCAAATCTGCTTATTCAACATGTACCCATCTCTCCATTCACTTTTGCCACCATAGTTCAGGGACCTCAACACTTTTTACCTATACTCTTACACCATCCTTCTCATCAGTTTCCTTGTTCCCAATCTTTCCCCTTTCATATAATTTTCCTAAAAATGGAGGTATAGCCATATCCTTCTCCTTCTGCTTGTGAACTTTGTCTCTTGGATAAATACAAACATATATTCAGCATTTAAAGCCCTGTACCAGTTGGGCTTTAATCTATCTTCCCAAAATTATTTCATAGTATTCCTCTTGATGTAGTTTCTCTGCCTTCTAGCCAGATTGGCTTACTGGCTGTTTTCTAGTCTCAACATTTTATCTCCCACCTTCTTTGATTTGCCTAGACTGGTCTTTATGCTTGAAATGTGTTCCTTTGCTCCTTAGGATCCTTAGCTCCCTTCAAGACTCAAGTTAGACTCATGGGAAGCCTGTCTTGATCATCTCAGTTATTACTATCCTCACCCTTAAATTATCTTCTCTTTACTTATGTTTCCTTTTTGTATTATCTGTAAAATGTAACCAAGGTGGAAATTCTTTTTCATTTTTGTGTCTGTATTTGTGTTTTGTACAGAGTAGTTGCTTAATCATCTTTGTGTCTTAGTGGGGTCATTCAAGATTGAAGAATGATTTGATGAAAAGTTGTTATCCCTGTTCAATTAATTTGATCTGTTTGTACCATTTATCTTCCTTTAGAGTTACAGTCATGTTTTTGGTTATCTGGAGTGAAGTAGTTTTGATTAGTTAACTAATACTGAATGTCTACTATCTACCTTATGCTGTCATTCATGTCTTAAGGAATATAAAAGGAAATAATATATTGTCCAATTACTGTGACTTCTGATCTCCTAACTCCTCAGTTCTTGTTCCAGGTCTTCCTCCCTGTACTAGTCCCTATTTCCTCCTTTCTCAATCTTGATAAACCAGTTCAGCTCTACTTTGTTCTCTCTTCATGAGAACTGTGTCCCCGTTACAAATCTCTGATCTTGCCCTGCCTAACTTCAACCTTGGCTTACTCTCACTATCCACTGCCTTCATTCCTAAACACATACCACTGAATGAAGCTGGGGAAAAAATCTTGAAACTGCACTGACAGGATCTCCCACAAATTTATGTCACGTAGCCTCAACTGGGTCCTCATGGCTGCAAGACATTCTTTTTATACTTCCCTAATTAATGGCACTTTCATACATTTTTATCTCTTCACATTTCTCATGTCTCTGCTTCTTCAGCTAAGAACTTTGCTTCATATTTTATCGAAAAAAATTGAATCCATTTGCTAAGAGCTCCATCTTCTTCCCTGTTCCACATCTTCTATCATTCAGATGCCTTTTGCCATTATCTTCTCCTTTACTCCTGTCTTATATAAGGAGGCAACCCTTCTCCTTTCCAAGGAAACCTCTCTACCTGCATGAGTGATTCCATTCCATCTTGTCTTCTCCAGTAAATTGCCCTGCCATCCTCACCTCCTCACTCATCATCAGTCTCTCCATATCTACTAGCTTGCCAAACTGCCTACAAACATGCCCATATTTTTCCTATCTTTCAAAAAAGTCTCACTTAATCCTTCCATTTTTGCTATTCTCCCCTAATATCCTATCCTTTTGTAGCTAAAATTTTTGAAAATATTTTCTACAATTGGCATGTCTACTTCCTTTCTTCCCATTCTCTTAACTTCCTGAAGATTTTTCTGATCTCTTCCTTCAACCAAAACTGCTCTCTATCATTTCTGAATTATCAAATATCATAGCCTTTTCTTAATCCTTATCCTTCTTGACTTCTCTGCAGCTTTTGACACTGTTCATCACCCTCTTCTTCTCTTTAATATTCCTATCTCTAGGTTTTCAGGACATTACTGTACTGTCTTTGGTCTTCATTGCTGGATCTTCACCCAGGTTACACCTGAAAACTATGGCTGTTCCCCAGACTTCTTTCCTGGGTCCTCTTTCTCTCTGGAGGCAACTAGGTGGTGTAGTGGATAGACCTTGGAGTCAGGAAGATGAGAGTTCAAGTCCAGCATCAGATACTTGACACTTACTAGCTGTGTGATCTTGGCAAGTCACTGAACCCTAATTGCCTCATATCATCCTAATTCATATCTGACCACTGGATTCAGATGACTCTGGAGGAGAAAGTGAGGCTGATGACTTAACACAGCACCCCCTCACTCAGATCTAGTTCATGTCCTTGTCCTGACATCAATCTCCTTGATGTCATGGTCTTCTTCAAAAACAAAAGACAAACAATCATCTCTTCTACCTCAATTTCACTTGGTGATGATCTCATCAGCTCTCATGGATTCAGTTATCTCTATGCTAACAATTGTCAAATCTATTTATCATCTTGCATCCTAACCTTCCTTTCAGATATCTCAAACTGGATCTATTCTCAAGGCATTTTAAACTCAACTCATCGAAAACTGAAATTATTATCTTCCTCTTAATATCATCCCCTTTTCTCCAAACTTTCTTGTTGCTACTGCAGTATCCCACCCTTCTCCCAGTCACCCAAGATTTCAAGCCAACTAGTGATCTTCCCTGATTTCTCACTCTCTCACTCCCTGTATTCCATCTGTTGCCAAGTTTGCAGATTTTTACCTTTGTAACAACTCTTGAGTACTACCCCTATTCTCTTCTGATAGTGCCACCTTGTCTACTAGCGTACTGGGGAATTTGCCTGCTACAAATGTCTTCCCATTCCACATTATCTTTCAACCAGTTGTCAAAGCAATCTTCCTAAAGTACAGGTTTGTCTATGTTGTCCTCTACTCAGTAAATTGTATCACCTCCAGAATCAAAAATAAAAATCTTCTAATGTTCAAAGCCCTTCATAATCTAGCCCCTCCTTTTTCATTTTCTTACATTATAATATAAGCTTACAAACTTCTTGAGAAGACATGAAATATAATTAGTTAATAAGATAATAAACTACCAACTTGTATAGTCAATATATATATGGAAAATGAGTTTAGAGTAGAGAAAGTCCATGTGGATCAAAAAACTCAAGAAGACTCCATGGTGGAAAATTTGTCCTAACTTCAAGGCATGGGTGAGAACTGAGACTGTAGAAACCAGAGACAAGATAGGAACCAACAGATTGTGTAAGGAAGTTCAGCCTGCCTAAACTGAGGCTTTGTACTGAGGAGAATTGGCTAGGTAGGGTAAAGCTAGATTATGGAGAGCTTTAATTACCAAATGGAAGAATTTATGTTTTAGGCATTTGGAGAGGAAAAAGTATATTTTTAATTTTACATGGCTTTTAAAAGAATTATTTCATAACTGAAATCTATGTTGTTGAAAAGGGTTCATTTAACTCTATACCATAGCACTGGAGTTGATCCATTTATTATATTTTATCAACAGCATATGTCCAATGGTTATTAATATCTATTGAAGGGATTTATTGACCCACCAGTATGGAACCAGTGATAGTGGTTCTGATTCTTAAAGTATTTAGAGATGTGTCTGTGATCCTATATTACTTTTAATTTGCCAGGAACCAGTAGAATAGTTTAATATTCCTGAGTTTTAGCTTTGGCTCCCCATACTTAAAATTTGGATTAAATCATAAGTCAGCAGACTTTGGGTGGTCTAGTCCTAACCCCTCAGAGATGGTGATCCACATGACCAAACTTCTTTACAAATTGGCAAGGCTGGGAGTCTCTTTCTCAGGAGACGCACAAGACAAGAATAGCAAGTATATTAGAGGTCAGTGTTGAAGTGCCTTGCCAGAGTCATGTGGGGAAGTCCAAATTTTGCCTTCATGATCTCCATCTTTAATGTCTGCTTTTTCTACCCAAACTCATTTTTAAAAATGAGAAATTGGTGAAAAATTCCATCAAAGCATCACAAAAAAAAAAAGGATAAAACAATCCTAAGACATCTAAAGGGTCAACAAAAGACTAGGAACCCACCATGCATTTGCACCATGGTAGCCATATTTACAACCATATTTTTATCTACCATTGCAATTGCCAAGCAAACTTGATACTGAAAAGTTTTTTGCTGCCTTTAAAATTTTGAAGGAAAAAAGAGAATATGCATTTATGCAAAGTACATGACAGTATATGTTTTTGAAAGTTATTTCTTGGATAACTCTCAGGTCATTTCCATTCATGCTCAAAGTTTCTATGACATAATACTTCACTGCTTTAAAAAAATTAACCTCTGCAGTTAAACTTTATCTGTTTTTTATTATTGCCTAAGTTGTTAACCTACAAACACCCCTGAAGGATGTGTTGACCCTTTATCCTCTCACATTTTCCAGCTAAACAAATTTTGTATCATTTTAGTTTCAATTTGCTATTCGGCGGGGGGGGGGGACTTAGCAGAAGAATATTCCTATTTTTAGTGGTTTCTTGATTTTCCTTAGACCATACAGTGTTGAATTTCATCATGTTGTATTTTCCCTTTAGTGTTTTAGAGAATACAAAAGATGATCCTCAAAAGCTAAACCTTGTACATGGCTAAGCTGTCAGATTCTTTTACCTTACAAATATACTTTAAGGTTACCTATCAAAGCACCTTATATGGTACATACCTCATTGATTGGTTTCTCATAGATGTCCTCTTGCCATGGAACATCCTTTGCTTGAATAGCATCTCGCTGGAGAGCCTCTAACACTTTTTTTGGAGTGACAAACCCATATTGAGCTTCCAATAAAGCCAAGTCCATTTTTTCAGCCTTTAAAATGCCTATGACTTCATCTCGAGCCTATTGAAACACAAGGTACATAAAATACAGACTGTCTGAATCAGCAGCAAGTGAACTATGTTTCTGACATAGCAAACAAAGGTAATGTTAAGTTGTGTTTCTTATTGAAAAGGTAGCAGTGGAACTAGGTTTCTTTGTCTCTTTCTCTCAGCTTACCTTTAGGTATTTAGTTAATTTGATTACTCTTTTTGGACTAACATCTAATTTTTTTTTATTTCATTTAGTTTTCAAATATAGGCAACAAGATTTTCCAAGTCTCAACAGTTATTTTTAGGCTTTTCCAGTAGGTTAACTAATATAGTATGGTTAAGTGTAGAGTCTAGTTTCTGCTGGGTACAAAAGCAGCTATTGTTATTGAAAACCACTCTAGAAGTCACCTGGTATTATTGTTATAGATGCATGTTTGTGCATTGAAGCCAAGGATGTGACCTTTCACAACATGCATTCCAATAGCGTGTCTTAATGACAGCTCATTTAAAGATGATTAATTGCTTTCCCAGTTGGCAGAAGAGATTTGTGTTTTGTGTGTGTGTGTGTGTGTGTGTGTGTGTGTGTGTGTGTGTGTGTGTATGTGTATGCATGCACATAGGCTATCTTGGCTGTGCAAATACACAAAACATATGTATCCATAGCAGGATGTACAGCAAATTCAAAATTGGAACATGGATAATGACTCAAAATGCTGCTGACCTGCACTTCCCCCTCCAGAATGCTTAGGAGGAATAACAAGTCGTCTCTTGAGAGATTGGCCTCTTTGGGAGAACTTCCATTCTGTGTTGTCTCTGATTTGGGACTTCTGAGGATAAGACTGGTTTCCATGGGATAATCATTCTTTTTATTTCCCCTCCTCATTGTTTTGACACCCTGGATGGTGGGATCCTCACTGTATTTGCTCATCTGTGTTTGGGATATGTTTTCAGGGCAGCTACTTCTGGAAGGCATTTTTCAATGTCTAGAATGAGAAAAGAAGCAATTTTATAATCCTTGGTAGAGGTGGTTCTTCTCTTTTTGACAAAACATTTCTCTATTCCTATTTGCCAAAGTTGAAAGAAAGAAACATATGAACTAGGTGGAAGAATATTAGCAAGCTTATAAATTGAATCCTGTTTTATACTTCCATAATCAAATTAGTCATCTGTTTTAAAGTATATGCTCCCTTGATTATATCAATAGTTTTAGGATTTGGGTAAATAGAAATATATTTGAATTTCCACAAGTATCCTGGAATTGTCATAGTCTACAGTTCTTAACCAGGGTTCTTAATCTTAACATGAATTTTTTTGGTGGGTTTAATTTTTGATTATTATATTTCACTATAATGTTTCCTTTGTAATTCTACATCTTTTAATTTTTTCATTTTAGAACATAATATATTTTATGAAGGGATCAAAGTTCACTAGATTGACAAAGACATCCATGACACAAAAAATAGTTTAAGAAATCTTATTAAGAGAGTGATTCTTGTTAACTCTTATTTATTGCTGTTCCATTCAGTTGTACTCAAGTTTTCGTGTCCCCAGTTGGCTAAGATACTGGAATATCTTTTTCTTCTGTAGTACCATTTCCTTTTCCAGCTCATTTTGCCCATGACCAAACTGAGGCAAAGAGGGTTAAGTGATTTGCCTATAACCAAATAACTAGTAGGTATCAGGTGGCTTGGTGGATAGAGAATAGGACCTGAAATCAGGAAGACCCTTCTTCCTGAATTCAAATACAGCCTCTGATGCTCCGGACAAGACATTTCATTTCTCAACTTTTCTAAGATGATAATTGATTTCAATTTTTATTTTTAAAAAAAATTTTCCAATTACATGTTATGAAAATTTTTAAATATTCATCCACTTGCATATTTATGTTACACATTTTTCTACCACCCTCCCTTACTACTTCACCTCCCTTCAGTGGTGAATAGTCTAGTAAAATTTGTACAAATATATTTGTGTTTAACATGTTTACATATTAGTCATTTTTTAAATGAAGAATTAAGATTACGGGAAAAGAAAGAAAATCATGAGATAAGGAAGGAAAAATGTAAGGTTTTTAAAAAAAGTGAACATGGTATCCATTCAGATTCTGTGGTGTTTTATTTGTTTGTTTTCCTCTGGATGAGGATACTATTGTCCCTAAAGGTTTCCCAGGGTTGTCCTAGATCTAAGAATTGCAGATGAACCATAACTTTAGAGTTAGCTAGGTAATTAGCTAGGTAATTTCACTGGTGCCAAGGTGATCAATAATAACCTCTTACCCATTACAAAGAAGCTAGCAGAGCAAAAACTACTAGGTCAAATAGTCTGGAATTAAAATAGTAAAAGGCCTAGTCCTAGTCCCTGTTCTAGTTCCTTGACTGAAACTTTGCACTGTAGTAATGAAAAGAATGCTGGGTTAGTATGGACATGAATGTTCTCCATTTGGCTCTGTTACTCCCTGTATATTCATCCTTAGGAATATAACTTAATCCTTTTGTGCTTTAGCAATTTTTCATCTATAAAATGAAGCAGGGGTAGTAGAATTAAGGATTTTTACCTCTTTAATATTTGTCATGGACCCCTTGAGCAGGCTGGTAAAACCTGTTTACCCTTTCCAGAATGAAGGCTTTAAATATATAACACTGAGCCATCTAATTATCCTTAGGCATAAATAATCACGAATAAGTTATATTTCAAAAAAAATACACATGTGATGTTTTCATCTTAAAATCCTATATGATACTGAATGTTTGTAGTTGTATAATAAAGCTCTAATATTTTAACAGTCTTCAAATTGAGATGATAATTCTCAAATGAATAACAATTTGATGCTTTTGTTGATATATTAACATAGTCACGTCTCCACTGGGGCAGATCACAACCTTTCCATGTCCTTTCTCTTTTTTTTGTAAATTTTGTCCCTGTCCTTCAATACCTAGTATATTAGAAGCATTTTTTAGTTCCTTGACAGTTAGGATGTCCATCTCTCATCTCTTGATCTAGGTAAACTGATTTTATATCTTTTATGATGTTTTAAATATGCCACTTCTTTCATGCATAATGCATTGGTAGTCTGTTTTAGTCAACTTACATCTTCTATAACTTTTCATTATGCTTTTTAGTCATCTATGATTTTGTTTCTTTCAAGATCCTTGATTTGCTATTATGGGAAGCAATTGCTATTTAAAACATCTACCACTTGTAAAATGGAGTAGCTTGAGAATACTGATGCTATCTCTCCAAATACAATCCAGCCCACATTTCTCTCCCTTTTCAATTTTGGTTTTAGATCATTATCTATATGCAGCATCTATCATGTATGTATGTGTATGTGTCTCTAATATTAGTCTTACATTACACATTTGGAGTTATTCAGTAATACAACAAAAATTTAAATTTAGGTTAAAAGCTAAAATATTCATAGAACAGTTTATTTACTATTGAGATATCTGGGGAGTTTGGGGTAGGGAAGGGAAGGAGGAAGAAAAATCTACATAAAGATAGATATTAGACTTTATTTCTGTCTGCCTGTTTCCTCAACTAAAAACTGGACCTATAAAGCTAGATTATAATTTACAGGGCTTTCATTTTTAAAATATATCCTTTTACCAATGTCAGTGCTGTAATTGCTGCCATTCTAAATTTTGTATATTACTTTGTTCTTTCCTTACATAATTATTTATCTTTACATTTTATTTTCTAGCCCCAGTCATGAAAACTTAAGTTTCAAGCTGCTCTATGTTACAAGTGGTTTATGTTTTAAATAGCAATTTTTTCCCATTATAGTAAATCAAGGGTCTTAAAAGAAACAAAATCATAGATGAACCAAAGCATAATGAAAAGTTATGAAGGATCTAAGTTGACCAAAACAGATTACCAATGATGCATGTATGACTATAAGTTTAAATACAGTTGTCATTTCTATTAGTGGGGAAGTACCTTGTTACTATTGTTGTGCCTTTGATTTGCCTGACTCTTCATGCTGATGTGGAGCATTCTTTCCAAGGACTTTTCATGACCAAGATACTAGAGTGGTTTGCCATTTCCTTCTTCACTGGCAAACAAAGGTTAACTTATTTTCTCAAGGTCACATAGCTAGGAAGTTTCTAAGGATATATTTCTGATTTCAAGCCTAACTGTTCTCTCCATTGTGATACCTAACTGCCTTTAGCAGCATCTTAGAATAATGAAATGCTAGATCCCCTCCTAACCCCACCACCACCACAAAAAAAAATATTTCATAGCATTATTTCAACACTATTAACTTCTACAGGATGAAACACCTTCCCTAGAAGAAATAGCAAAGTGGCTCAGTAGATAGTTAGCCCAGGAGACTAGATAACCTGAATTCAGATGCAACCCCAGATATTTACCAATTGTGAGTCCCTGGGTGAAACACTAAATTACCTCATTTGTGGAGGTAATAATTGCAAAGATTGAGTTAGATACAAATTATAAAACTCTTTACATGAAGTTTGATATATTAATAAATGATATGTGTAAATATTTTTTTCCTTCTTTCTGGTTTTCAGAACATTGAACTTGGAACCTGGTCCCAGAGATAGTTCCAGGTAGTTTTCACAAGATAGGATATTTCTCCTTTCATATATTACTTGTGTCACTTTTATGTCCTTTATCAATAGTTGATTTTTACTTTAGCTATTATACCTATTTTGTGTCTTCTAGGCTGTAAATTTGTATTTTTCAGGTATTATATGTTCCCTTCTCAGCATCTGTCTTACAATGCTTTCCTTCCCTTCTCTGTATTTATTTAAAGGCTGATTATATGTCCTGAACTTGGTATTACAAAGATGCAATGAGCCAAATCCTTAATACATCTGCTCTGTCTCCCCTGATCCAAAGGTAAATGAGGTTTCTGCTGAACAGAGTTGCTAAATAATATGGTATCCCAAGGTCCATAAAATTAAGTAGTTGAATCAGAAAGCCTTTCTGTGGAATCTATAGAAAGATGATACTAGTCTTATGTAATACATTTAGAGTTTTTCAACAAATTCAACAAACAATTGAATTAAAGTTAAATCATAACTCACAGAACAGTTTTCATGCCATAAAATATCTAATCACCTAACTGCAACTTACTTGAGAATTTTTTTAATGTGTAAATTTATGTCAGAAGTGATTTGAGGACTTTCAGGACTCTAATCCTTTGAGGAGTAGAAATAGTTTACACTTTTGCCTATTAATGAAGCCAACCCCATGTTGTTTTAATAGCATTTAATAATAACCAATTATTTGTAGTATCAGAAACTACTGAAGGGGAGGAGCTTATATGTCCACTTGTGTACAGTATTTGAGGTTTTATATATTCCATTGCCAAAAACCTCAGATGAGGAATAATGAGAAGTAATTAAATATCCTGATGGAGAAAACAAAGAGGCAAATTGGATGATGCTTTCAAACTTTGTAGCATCAGTGACTTCATTGTTTCTCTTGGCAAATTCTTAATGCATTGGTCATTGACTCTGGAGGATGAGCTGGGAAAGTGAATATATTGAAATACCAATGGTGGTTTGGGATTTTCATATTATCTCCCTCTTTCCTACCAGCCAAAAAAAAAAGTTTCATCTGTTTGATTATGTGAAGCAACAATACAAATCTTGTTCCTTTGGGAAGGAGTATGGGGTGGGGGGGGAGACCCTGTTTGGTTTTTAACATTTATTCATTAATATTTTTATCAATTAATATTTCCTGATTGCCACCATTTAAGTGTTCTGTTCTCTATATGTAAAATTACTTTGTAGGAACTTTTTGATTTTATATATTTTTCTACATGTTCTGATCCGTCTTTTCCTCCATAAAATTTAGGCTCCATGAGGGTAGAGATTGTCTTTATGTCTGCCACCTTTAACCAAGTACTTTGAATATAGTAGATGGAATTGAACTTAATTAAATCAGATTTAATCAAATATCAAACATGTGGTAGAGAGAGAATTTTAACAAGGTTCTGATTTTGACTAAGCTCCAAAGTAGCTGTTTTAACATCTATTAGTCTCAATTTTCTTACCTTCAATATAAAAGGTGTGGTTATAGTTGTTTAACAAATTAGTCACAGTAAACTGGTTAATCTGATCATAATTCTATGATCGTAAGATTTTTTTATTCCTTCTTCCTCCTTCACATCCCACTAGTAGTTTCCATCAATCAACACTCCTACTCAGTGTTTGATCTCAAGGTTTTGTGGTCAAAACAATATATGTCTTCACCACAAAAATAGTGGTCTTGGATTGAATCATAATACATGACTTCTTTTTTATGGGCACACCATACTATTGAGTAGAATTGACAATTTGTTTTGTTTTCCTATGTGACAGTGTGTTGTTCAACATTAGCTTGAATGAAATATCTGATTAAAATTGTTGACTGAACCAGTTGTCCCAGGTTTATTTATAGTTGTCTGTGAGCACAGCTGGAGGATTGGCAATTATTTTCTTGATTTGTTCAGAGGCAATTAGCAGATTGGAGATTTTAGTCTATAATAAAAACTTCAACTTTACCTTAAAGCCAGTTTTTCTTTCTCATATATCAGATTAACAGTAGAATGATTTCTCAATCTTATTTTCATCTATATAGATAGAGTTGCAGTGTCCATAGCATCCCTGAATCTCTATGATGCAGATTTTGAAAGGATGTGATTAAAAAAAAAATTATGGTTTATGGTGATTTAAGTTAACCAATAAAAAGTAACCTGAATTTAGGTAAATTTATTCATACAGCTACAAGACAGATCATTAGACCTATGTAATAAATGCTGTCATAATATCCAATTTTGTTTAATAAGACTATACAGTTAACTACTTATACTAATATACTTTTTGCTGATATTTGTACAGGTAATTTTTTTTAGAAAAAAATCATTCTGTGATTTATGCATTCATAAATCCACACCATTTCAGCAGTTCAATGATTATTTTCTTTTGAGGTACTTTTTTTTGTATTGTAGAAAGTATTTAGGTACTTTTGAAGTATATTCTATTTATGTTTAGTAAATGTTTGAGAATGTGCTGTTTAAACTCTTTGTTAATAAACTTTTTCAATCTTTTTTCAAATGGAGAGCACTTTACAATGGTGGAGACTTGTCAGCTTCTAGCCTGGTAGAACCAGTGAAATCTTCATCCTGATACCATATTTTGTCTAGACTGGTTTACAAAAGATAGTAAAAGGACTTATCAGAATTAGTAGGAAATGGATCAGAGATAAACTTGATTAAACAGGGAGCAATTAACAGAGGACAAAATGAAAATTTGTTTAAGGACAGCTCTGGTATGTGGATTAATTTTCACTTTTTCAATTAAACTTTTTTAATTGATCTTTATTCGCTATCGGCCTAGTTGTGGTATAGTTAGGTGACAGAATATGGAAAGTTTGGCAACTTTTCTGGGCAGAACAGCTCCACCCATAGTTTATTAGTAACCTGTTTTCCCAGAACCCCTCCAAAATTTGTCATTTTCTTCTTTTGTCATTTTTGCCAGTCTGATAGGTATGAGCTGGCATCTCAGAGTTCTTTTAACTTGTATTTCTTAATTATTAGTGATTTGGAACATTTTTAAGGACCTACTATGTATCAGACACTTTGCTAAGCTCTGAGGACATAAGGAAAAGTAAACATTCCCTGCTCTCAAGGAGCTTATAATTTTAATGAGAAACATGCAAACATGTACAATGTTTCTGTGTGTGTGTGTTTATGATAAATTGAAGGTAATCTCCAAGGGAAGGCACTCATGTTAAGGAGGGTAGAGAAAAACTTCTTGCAGGATACGGGGTTTTAACTGAGACTTGAAGGAAGTTGAGGAATCCAGGAGAGAAATTAAGGAGGGAGAGAATTCCAGGAATATGAGTAGAGCCAGTGAAAATATACCAAAGTTGTAAGCTAATTACAAAATGGATTTGATCCATATTCTCTGAGATCCCCATCCTTCATGAACTAAGCCTTTTATTTACAAACCTCACTTCTGCTGGACCCTTCTTTTTATAGCAGAGATCCTTATTTACCCTTTTATCTATTTCCCAGCTTAATCCACCAAGAACTAACATTCCATTTAGAGAACACAGGTGAAAACTCATCTTTGTGCTAGTTCTCTTGGGCTTGAGCAATATTTAATCCTTGGTTAGGAAATAGGACCTAGAGTGCAAATGATTCATTCCTAAACATATGAAACTAACTTCCACAGTCTTAAGTTTTTATTTGATAAATATCCCATACTTTATTACATTTTGGAGCAATGTGTCTGTTGGTTTTCCATTTGAGTTCTATCCTTTTCATTGAGCCATTTAACTGTATTTCAGTTCCCTAGAAGGGGAATGGAAAGAGATACTGTGGGATGACCAATCATTAGCAGAACTGGTTGGACTCTGGATATTAACTGTCAAATGGTAAATGTGATTCAGCTGAAAAAAAATACTGGCTAAAAATGGATTTTTAATACTGCTAAGTTACAGAAGAGCTAGGTTGTTCATTGCATAGCCACATAAGGAAAAAGGGCATGTTGGATTTTTTTTTAAACAGTGTATCTTAAAATAAAAAATAAGAAAGAACATTGCTTCTGAGTTTAATTTTGTTTCCTACTACCCCCTAGACACTTACATTTGAAGATACTAAATCCATCCAACTACAGTAAAACCTGATGACTAAAAAAGCACATTGAAAACCAGATAACCTAATTTAGCAATTGCTTGTATTTATCTCCTTTCTACCATTTTCAGTCAAGTTATTTGAACATTCCCTTTTTTGTATTCTGCTGTTTTCTCCTTGGACAGGGTTACAGAGGGAGAAAGAGCAACATAATGTTTAGTTCAGTTTCTCCCAAGGTTCTGGGTCCTCAGAACAAGGTCATATTTTTTTTATTCTTAACAAATTTGTCATATAATCTTTGAGTTAGATGGGTTATCCAGTTAATTATCTCTGGCAGATGGTTATCTTGCTTTTGTTCAAATACACAGAGAATTAGGATTCTCTAAATTCTTCTTAAAAATCCACTGTTAAATAATTCAGATTTTTTGAAAATATTTTTCTCTCTTTAGCCAAATTCTGTTGCCTTTGAACTTTTATTCATTTGTCCTAGTTCTGTCCTTTGTAGCAATGCAGAACAAATTTACTCCCTTCTGTACAATATATATCTATAAATAAATGAAGGACTTTTTTTTTTAGATTTTGGCAAGGCAAATGGGGTTAAGTGACTTGCCCAAGGCCACACAGCTAGGCAATTATTAAGTGTCTGAGACTGGATTTGAAC
Organism: Macrotis lagotis; assembly: GCF_037893015.1. Taxonomy (NCBI): domain Eukaryota; kingdom Metazoa; phylum Chordata; class Mammalia; order Peramelemorphia; family Peramelidae; genus Macrotis; species Macrotis lagotis. The sequence continues at coordinate 545,109,858 of NC_133658.1, forward strand.
CCAGGTACTCCTGACTCCAAGGCCAGTGCTTTATCCACTACACCACCTAGCTGCCCCTAAATGAAGGACTTTCATGACTCTAGTTTCTTATTTCCTAAAGGGGAGCTTTCCACGTTCCTTCAACTGTTTTTCATCTGACATAGTTTCAGACCCTGTACCATCATGTTAACAGTCTTCTGGTTATACAGTTTAAAGTTCAATTCATTTTCCTGGATATTGAATTTAATGTCTTAGGACCCAACTAGGATGGATGGGTAAGAGAAAAGCCATAGAGAAAATCATTGTCTGCCCCTTTCTTCAGATTTGTAAAGGTTGCTTGTCATAAAAACAGGATTCTAAATGATGAATATGAGCAAAGTATTCTTCAGACAAATAGGTAGCCATCTTTAATCCTATATGTATTCGGTTGTTTTCATTTTGAATTTACTTGGTGGTTTGCAGCTGTCATTCAGTTTTCCTCTTAATGACAATTGAAGGTGATTTGGGAATTATAAAGTGGAAGATTTACAAAGGACATCCAAAGTCACATATCCCTACATAGCATCTCTGACAAATGATTATCCAGTTTTAACTAAAGACCTCCATTGATGGGGAACTGAGTAACTCCAAAAAGTAACTAATTCTATTTTTTGATATCAGTAATTGTTATTCAAGTCAACAAGCATTTATTAGACTCTAAGGCCTGGGACCCCACACATTCTAGGAGAATAGAAGAAAACATATAAGAGCTAGATATGAATGAGGTAAATGGTGGATAAATTAGAGATAATCAGTAAGCAGTAAGATTAAGGAAAACTTGGAAAGACTTCTTTCAGAGATGGAACTTTCACTGGGACTTAAAGGAAACTAGGGAATGTAGGAGAGCATGGAGACAAAAGTTCCAGGTATTAAAGATAGCCAATTAAATGCCCAGAGAGGAGACATAGAATATGATTGAATTGCAGAGTATGAGGTGGGGGGGGTGGTAAGATATAAGACTGGAAAGCTAGGATGGGTCCAGGTTGTGAAGGACTTTAAAAGTCCCGAGAATTTTATATTTGATTTGTTGAGAGGTTTGCTGTTAAATAAACTTAAAGACTTTCCTCTCTGAAACTTCCACTGTGTTCATCTTCCCTCTGGAAGTAGGTAGATGAGCACAGCAGATAGACTGACTCCATTAAGATGACATGAGTTCATGATGCTGAGCAAGATGAGCAGAATTAGAAAAACATTGTACACCCTAACAGCAACATGGGTACAATGATCAAACTTGATGGACTTGCTCATTCCTTCAGTGCAATGACCATAAACAATTTTGGGCTATCTGCAATGGAGAATACCAATCTGCATCCAGAGAAAGAACTGTGGAGTTTGAACAAAAACCAAAGACAATTACCTTCAATTTAGTGGGGGGGAAGTTACCTTATTATGTAATTTTGTAATCTCTTATACTTTATTTTTGTTCCTTAAAGATATGATTTCTCTTATCACATTCTACTGAGATCATTGTATAGCATGCAAACAATGTAAAGACTAACAGACTGCCTTCTATGGGGGGGGTCGGGGGAGGGAAGCAAGAATGGGGGAAAATTCGTAAAACTCAAAATTAATAAAAATTTTTCTAAAGGGGAAAAAAAGACATGAGTTCAAATTCAGACTCATTTTGCTTCAGTTTCCTGAACTGCAATCTCAAAAGAGTATTATGGAGATATTATTTGCAAAGTTTCCTGGCACTTGGTAGGAATTATATAAAGCTTTATTTTCTTTTCTCTTCCCTGAAATGAAGCAGAAATCTAATCCTTTCACAGGAAATTTGAACCTGAGGAAAGGATTAAACACACATCAGTGTTTAGATATCAACTATCAGGTTGACTGAGACACAGGTAGAGAAAAGGAACTGCTGCTAGATGGATATAATAAAGGAGAGGTGACAGTATCACTAGATGAAGATGGGGAAGGAGGTAAGAGGTAAATCTAAAGGTCAAGAAATGGATGGAAGAATGATCAGCACCACTTCCTTCTCAGGAATGGACCTCCAAGGTAAGGAAAACGAAGCCTAAAGAGTTATAAGACTGGTTCAGAATTCAAAATCAGGTCTTCTGATTTCAAATCCACCTTGAGTACTTTATTCTTAAGGAACAAGGGGAGCCACCTAGGATAATGCTATAGTTTAGGAGGACTGTCTAGATCTCTGGACTAGGTGGAAGCCCATCAAAAAGAGAGAGCTAAAAAGAAAAAAAAATTAAATTAAAAAATAGAGGGAGCTTACTTGACTCTTAAGTAACCCTATGTTATTTCCTTTTGCACAAAAATCCTACACAAGTTATTACTATAAATCAAGTGGTTTGCATAGGTCCCTGAGACTCTTGAAGAGAAAGGAAGTTGTCTTGACTGTTTATTAGCTTGTGCATTTTTGGTCCTATACATTTTCTGTATTATATTAAATAAAACTTTCCCTGTATTCAATATTTTTTTTTAGCATGAGTCCTTTCATGGAAAACTTAGGGCTCTTAATCCAAATTCTGATGTTACCAGGGTAGACTTTTTGTTGGGGATCTGTATGAGTCATATAAAATTTTGATAGAAAACTCTCAAGATTGAATGTAGGACATAGGAACCCAGTGCTTTGTTAATGACTTGCACATATCACTAATAAAAATATTGTACGCAATAGAGTCATTTTCTGTGGCAATCCAATAGATCCTTCCCTCCACATTCATACCTATCCATTAATCACTCATTTTTGAGTGTATACTTACATTTTAAACTGTATCTAACTGTATAGAAAGCCAGAATACTTCTCTCCTTGCAGTTCATAAAGTTATAAGAAACTTTTTCTGAAAATCTTGCTAAAATCCAAGTGTACTATATCCATTCCAACCTCTTGGTCTTCTAGTCTACCATATTCCAAGAGACTCCTGGCCTTAGATAAGAAATAAACAGCAAGTATATAGTAAGCTCTAATTGAATAGCATTACATCATGGCATTTCTTTGCCATGTGTTATGAGACCATTGGAGGACATAGAGAAATATAAAAATTATTATATATAAATAGATGAACTATCCAAATTTTCCATTACAAATCAGTTTTTCTTTAAAGATTGTTTTCTTATTTAAGAATGAATTATGAATTGGAATTTATTCTAAGACTTTAGTAGAAAGAGCACAAAAATTATTTTCATGTAGTTCAAGGTCATTTTTAAATATATTTTAGAATTCTACATTCCTGCCCTAGATCTGTTTTGACTATCAAATGGTGATTTTATTTTAGGGGTTTTTTTTGCAAGGCAAATGGGGTTAAGTGGCTTGCCCAAGGCCACACAGCTAGGTAATTATTAAATGTCTGAGGTCAGATTTGAGCTCAGGTACTCCTGACTCCAGGGCCGGTGCTCTATCTACTTCACCACCTAGATGCCCCTCAAATGGTGATTTTTTTTTTAATGACCTAAAGATTATATCACTTTTCACATATCTCCCTGGTGTATAGTCATTTTCTCTATATTATTAAAGTTATTTAAAAACTTAATCTTGACATATGGATGGCATTTATAATGATATATGCCAAAAATTCAGACAGTTTTCAAATGTTTGCTTCAGCCTGTAGGCAATGACCCCTGGGAAACTGAAGATATCTGAATGTGTAATGTATCCTAGGAAAGTTACCTGGTTTTTGTGAGTTAAGTAGCATTTTCTTGTTTTCATTTATTGCTATATCATCAAATATAATTTAGTAATAGACTAAAGTCAAACCAGTTCAACATAAATACTCCTAAATTTTGTGTTGTGCTGACTGCACCACATAAACAGTTTACTCAGGCATACATAATACTCAACAGAATACCCAGGAGTGCCTTGACTGTGTCTCATGTTTCCAAAAAAAGTAGCATGATAACAAACCACCAACCAAAAGTTCATTGTTTCTTGTGGTTAGTCCTATCCTACCTACATTTAAAAATACTATACAGAACTAGAGAATTGATCTGGTACTCCTAGACTGTTCAGTTCAACAGATTTTGTTGACTATTTCCTGTTACATTGCTAGTTGTTATATGGGAAAATGCCTTAACTTTTCCCATATCTTCTGTGTCTTCCCTATAAAGGGAAAAATGATGCCAACTTACATTTTCCTTTTCCTTAACAGTAGTTGAGCCACGTTCTGAAGGATCGGTAGCAAAAAATTTAAAAAAAAAAGCTAATCCCATTTAAATCAAACATTCCCATTCTAGTTCTGAATATAAGCTCTATATTTTCCTAAATCTGACTTGGACAGAACTTTAGTCTGATTACTAATAATTGCAGTGTTGGTAAGAGAGATGTAACAAACCTCTTACAGAAAAGGATGACAGAAATGAAAAAATATCACTTGAAGTCAACAGTTGTTAAAAGTATGTAATAGGGGTGGCTAGGTGGCATAGTGGATAAAGCACCGGCCTTGGAGTTAGGTTTAGGTCTATACTTCTGGGAATTGAAACAAGAGCATTGATGAGAGAAGCAGGCAGGATGTGATGAGTCTTGCCTGACCTATTGCTATAATATAAGTGTATGTTCATAGTCCCATCTACAGCTAATGGTGAAGTACCTTTGCAAATAAAATAAATATTTAAAAGTTTATTTGCATAGCAAACCCTATATAAATCCTTTGAATGACATTCCAAGAAATAAGTTTTGAAAACAAGTCTTCAATGGGGGTAGGGATGTTTTCATCTTTCCAGTCATCTTCTATCTTATATACTTCTACATACTCTGCAGTGTGGCAGCATGGGTCACTTTTCTGTAGACATTCCATCTGCTGATCTCCAGCATTTTCACAGACTGTTTCTAAGCTTAGAACTCTGTCCCTTCTTCTCGTTACCTCCTAGCTTCCCAGGCTTCTTTCAAATCTTAGCTAAAATCCCACCTTTGCCATTCATGATCCCCTTTGATGTTATTGCTTCCCTGTTGCTTATCTCCAATTTATTTTGTGTGTGTGTGTGTGTGTGTTGGAGATATATATATATATATCTGCACACATATACAAATATGTGCATTTTATCTTCCAGGTTTGATTGTGAGCTCCTTGAGAGTAGGCATTGTCTCTTGGTTTCTTCATAATATATCCCATTGTTGGTTGATTATATTCTTTCCTCTTGAGCAAGTTAGATGACTATAGAGTTCAAGTGATGTTTACTTCTTCCATCCCCAGTCTTTCTGTGTTTTTCTATAAATTTATTTGTGTCATCCAATTACATGTGAAAATTTCCCTGACCTTCCCCGTTTCATTTTTTATAACAAATACAGCAATGTTTCCATTAACACAAATGAGTCTTTGAAGATTGAAGGTTTCTGTTATGTTGCAACTAGTAATTATACTTTACATGTAATTATAACTTCAAATAGCACCAGTTTGAATAATGCAATCACTTACTGGGATTTGTTATTCATACTAATTGGGTTCTAACAGTAAGTTTCCCAGTCTATTTTTTCATCATCCCTTGTGACCATTTGCATGACCACCTGGTTCAGGCCCTAATTCCTCTCTCTGGACTACTGCATTAGACTACTAATTGACCTCTCAGACTTCAATCTTTTTCATTTTCCAGTTTTCTGATCATGTCACTTCCCTTGCTCTCTAAACTCTGGTGTCTTTTTCTTTTTCTCTGATAGAATACAAACTTCTCTACTTGACTTTTGAAGTCTGTTGCATTATGCCTTCATTCTATCTTTCCAATATCATATCTCATTATTCACCTTCATACATTCTTATGTTCCAGTCAAATTAACAAAGTTATTGTAACCTGCTACATACAATGGTACTTTTTGCCAATCAATTTTTTTGGCAAATTTTGAGTTTCATAATTTTTCTCCTTCCCTTCCTCCTCCCTGCTCCCAAAAGCAATTCAGTATCAGCTATACATTTGTAACCATAAACATAGATTGAAACTGAACATATTGTGAAAGAAGAATAAGATCCAAAAGAAAGAAACAAAACATTAGCGATAGCAAAATTGCATAATTCATAAGACAACTTTTAAAAAATTGAAGATAATAAGCTTTGGTCTTCATTTAAACTTCACAGTTCCTTCTCTGGATATGGATGGCATTTTCCATCACAAGACCCTTAAAATTGTTTTTGATTATTGTACTGCTGAAATGAACAAGTCCATCAGGGTTAATCATGAATCCTTAACTCTTGAACTTCCCTCAAAGCTCATTTCAAGTACCACCAGAAGCTAACTTTATTCTCCCTCCCCCCAACCCCTAATTGTTATACTCCCTGATCATGAAAGTATTTTGTATATATACTTTGCATTTCATTTCTGTGCACATGTTGTTTTTTCCAATAGAATGTAAGCTCTTTGAGGGCAAGGACTATTTTGTTTTTGTCTTTTTTATCATCTATATTTAGTCCAGGGTAGTTACTTGCTAAATGTTTTTTAAATGTCTTTACAAATCTCAAACAGGAGTTCAAAACTGCTTTCCAGTTGTTAATAGAAATGACTTGTGAGATGTCCTGTCTGGAGTTATCAGTAGTCTTTATTGTACTTTATTGGTTATCATGAACTGATCTGAAAAGGTCTATTAGCATTCAAATCCATCACTGTAATATTATTTGTCTTCTATGAGATCACAGATGCAGTGTCTAGAATAAGCAAAGGATCTTAACTTTGTTTTAAGTGTGCTCACTACTAGGAAGGAAGATGTACAAATTGGACCACTCATTTTCTGCCTGTGTTTTTTAATGTCTTCCACAAAATTCTATTCCAATTCCCATTTGTTTAGGAAGGTTATGCTAGGAGAGTTCCAGTACTCACAGGCTCACTGCAAGTACCAATTAGCCATGGATGGTATCTGTTCTCTGAGCATCTGTTTAGTTTTTAAAATGTGAAGAAATGCATCCCAGAGGGTTGGCTAGCTACTCTGATGATGGTTTGTTTTTATCACAAGAAGTTGGAATGGTGGAGAGAGTAGCTGCCTTAGTGAAAGCTCAAAGTGCTAGAGAAAAATGTGTGGTTCCTATCTTCCATTCTACTAAGTATTAATAAATAAATCAATCTTAAGTAGTGAAAGAGATTAAAAAGGAGGGAATCCCAAATCTGCTTTGAGGCAGAATTTAGAGTTTTCCATAGAAAAGCCCATCAAAAATCAGTAAGTGTTGTAAGGCAATGAGTTCAGCACTTTTTAGCTCAGGGAAGCCTTGTACATCTTGAATCGAATCCTCTTAGATTATGATCAAGGGACAAGGATATAACTGGATCAAAAAGTATAATGTCTGATCCTTGGAGGGTACAGATGCAAGCCTTAGGGGAGTTGATTGTCGAGCCATGACAAGAGGAAAGAGGGGACAGATAATCCAGTGAAAAACAACCCTCCTCTTCAACTTGGTTTCTAGGCTATTCTGGACTTTTATTGCTCTTTTCCTCTAATAGAAATGCTATGAATAAGAACCTGAACATCCCTTTCTATAAATTCTGGTACCAGTGTGGCGATACTAGACCAAAGGAAGGGGCATGTCTAGAATGCCTACTGGAAGAAAGACTTGATTCAGAAAAGTAGAGTTTTTCAGGCTATGGTTAAAGAATCAGGGAAAGTCTGAAAGGAATGTGTATTAGTTTAAAATAATGGGATTCTGCTTTGATAACTCTTCTCTATACTTCTCTTTTATCTCAAAGTCCCAAAATGCAGGGGTTTGGGGTGTGTGTACCCCAGAGACCACCTTGTTAGCTCCAAAGCACTTTGATGTACTATGTCTTCCGGATGACTCATCTGGCCTTGCAGCATGATTACTTGCAGTCATCTTACTGGGGACTTTAATCCATATGGCTTCAAAATGTCTGGTTATTAACCCTTTGCTTTCCAGACAACTTGTTTTTCCACTTTGTCTAATGCATGGTCAGCAAATCTTAAAGAGGGGACATGGTGGAAAGAACAATAAACCAGAATTTATGCTCTGATGTTCATCCATTAGGTAATGATGAGCAAATCACTTTCCCTCTGAAACTCAGTTTTCTTGTCTGAAAATAGCAATAATAATAATAATAATAATAATAATAATAATAATCCTATCAGTCAATACAAGGAAAGCATATAAGCATATTATAAACTATAAAAATATGTAGAAATATATGAAGTTATTGAAATGAGGCCCTTAAATAATGTGATTTTGCCCTACAAAATTAACTTATAAGGAAATTGTTTCTTCTAAGGAACTTAGGGACCTTTTGCGTTATCCTCATTATAATTTTTTTTGCTTTGTTTTCATGTACTTCATTATTTGCCTTTTTAATTCATTGACTTTTTTTAAGTGAGAAATTTCATTATATTATTCATTGAAGCAACAATTCCAGACAGGAATCATTGAGCATCTATGTGGTTAATTATATTGTTATGGCAACAGTAGCCTCAAAGAGAGAAAAAAAAAACACATTAATGTCTTTGGCAGGAGGAGAGGTCCTTCTTGCCTTTCATGAGAATGACTCAGATGCTGCTTGGCTTTTACTACTAGGATGCTCCTCAAAGAGTGGGGAAGAAAGAAAGGATTTTTGAGTGTTTGAATCAAAGGATTTTGAGTGTTTCCAGTAGTGCATCGTTTTACGTCTTCTCATTAGTCTCCTACTTTGCAGCTAGGTGACTCAATGGATGGAATCCTGGGCCTGAAGACAGGAAGAGCTATGTTCATATTCAGCTTAGAAGCTGTGCAGGAAGTTACCAGAACCTTTTTATGCCTCTGCATCAAATTCAAAGTAAATTTCTTAGTCCTGCCTCTCTTGAGAGTTAGTCATTGTGAAGTCTCTATCCAAAACCTGTACTTCTAGATAGTATGTTATCTTATACACAGCTCAAGTGGGGAATGGTAAGCTGCTATGAGTGATTTGGATAAGGAAGAAAGAAATTGCTATTTAACGGAGAGGAAATATGGAGTCATTCCTTTGGAGTTGCCGCTAGGCTATGTTGATTCAGACTGGTTAAGATGAGTGTTAAAAAAATGATAGGTTTTATGTTCACCTAGGTAAATAAACATGTCAGACCTTGTTAGAGATCTCTTTCTTTGCCTCTACCCACCCTATCCATACATCCTCAGGAATGTTGATTTTTTCCCATCTCTTAACAAAGGTTATACTGCCAATAATAGGGAGTATTTACTTCCAAAGGACACTTAAGCAAATATATTGAATGCCTTTTACTGGGTCAACCAAACCCATTTGACCTAACCTGTGTTATTTGATCTTTTTTATTTTTTTTCATGAAATAGCATCCAGAAAAGATAAGCTATTAGAAGAGATTGGGCTGCAGTGAGAAAGGGGAAAGGGAAGACTGAGGAGGAAATGGTGGAATGGAAAGGAAAAAGAACAAGCATATATTAACTACCTACCTACCATGTGCCTGACATGTACTAAGTACTTTATTAAATTAACTATTATAAATGTTAATTATTCTATTTGATATGCCTTAAACTTGGAGAACTCAGCAATGGCTGCTGGATTAGAAAAGATCAATTTATGCCCTGTCCCAAAGAAGAGTAATGCCTAAGAATGTGTAGATTACCAAACTTCACACCCCAGCAAGTTTATACCTAAAATTCTGGGCTAGGCTTCAGCAATGTGTGAACTGAGAATTACCAGAAGAGCAGGCTGGTTTTCAAAGAGGCAGAGGAACTAGAGGCCAAATTGCCAGCATAGAGGAATTATGGAGATAACAAGGGAGTTCCAGAAAAATATCTATTTTTGCTTCATTAATTACACTAAAGTATTTGACTTTGTAGATCACAGTAAAATGTGCCAAGTCCTCAAAGAGATGGGAGTACTTACTTGTCTCCCAAGGGAATTGTACATAGGTCTAGAACTAAACATGGGACAGCTAAAACATGTTTTAAGATTGGGAAAGAAGTACAACAAGGCTGTGTATTGTTATCTTATTTATTTAACTTATCTGCAGAGTATAATATGGGAAATGCCAGGGTAGTTGAATCAGAAACCAGAATTAAGGTTGCTGGTAGAAATATCAATAGTCTTAATTATGCAGATGATACCATTCTGGTGGCAAGAAAGTGTTGAAGAATTAAAATGAGGGTGAAAGATGAAAATATAAAAACTGGCTTAAAACTTAACCTTAAAAAAAAGCCAAACCTATGATTATGGCAACTGGACACACACACACACACACACACACACACACACACACAAAGAGAGAGAGAGAGAGAGAGAAATAGTGTCAGATTTTTTATATTGTGTTCAAAGATAACTGCTGACAATGACTTTAGCCATGAAATTAAAAGATACTTGCTCCTTAGAAGAAAAGCTGACAGATCTAGATAGCATACCCTAAAGTAAAGACATTACCTTGTTGACAGTCAAAGCTATAGGTGTTTTCAGTAGCAATGTAGGACTCTGAGGATTAGGTTATAAAGAAAGGTGGGCACTGCAGAATCAACACTTTTTTTTTTAGGTTTTTTGCAAGGCAAATGGGGTTAAGTGGCTTGCCCAAGGCCACACAGCTAGGTAATTATTAAGTGTCTGAGACTGGATTTGAACCCAGGTACTCCTGACTCCAGGGCCAGTGCTCTATCCACTGTGCCACCTAGCTGCCCAGAATCAACACTTTCAAATTGTGCTGCTGCAGAAGACTTTTCAGAGTCACTTTGGTCAGCAAGGACATCAAATTAGTCAATATTTAAAAAAAGTTAATTAATACTAATCATTGGAAGGACAATTCTGAAGTTGAAGCTTTAATATAGTGGCCAAATTGAGAAGATGATAGTCATTGTAAAAAAAAACAACCCTGATAATTGGGAAGGATTGAAGGCAAAATGAGAGGGGAACAGCAAAGGATGAGAAAATGTTAGGGAAGTAATAAACATGAGCTTAGTCAGACTTTAGAAGTAGTAGAAAATGGAAAGGGGTTTGGTGTGGTAAGGGGTGACAAGAATTGAACAGCAGCAAACCGATGAATAACAAAATTACTATTTTTTAAGGAGATTTCAACTGTTGTAAATCAGTTCTAAAACTTAAGGACCTGTCATCTAGTCTGAGCCCCTTATTTTATAGAGAAGGAAGATGACACTTAGGAGTAACTAAGTCACTTTTCCAAAATCACAGATAGAAACCTGAGGTGCACAATTTGACCATGGAGTCATTCCTCTTTCCATTGTTTTGTGCTGGATCCTTAGCATTCACCTAAGTGACAAAGTGGATAGATTTGTGGATTTGGAGTCAGAAAGATTTGAGTACAAATCCAGCCTCAGATACTAGCTGTGTGATCTTGGGCATGTCACATAATCTCCATGCCTTAAGTTTCTCAACTGTAAAATGAGGTTAATAATACCACCTCCATCTCATGGTTGTTGTGAGGATCATATGAGATAATCTTTGCACAGTTCTGAGCATACACAGTGTGCTATATAATATATATCATGTATATAAATATATATTTATACTTATATAATTGTATATAATATTATATAAATGCTACCAATTATTACTATTATTGTGTGTATGATTATAGGATCAAATCATGTTCCAGCATCTTTCTGGTCCCAGTCATCCTAGGCATCTTGAGGAAAATATTAGAAAGTTTCCATTGTCTTTTTAACCCAAACAGAAAAAGGTGCATTCAGATTGCTGACCAACAGGTATACATATACAGCTAATATAAAAATTTGCTAATTTAATTTGATATAGATCAAGATCCTAAAACCAGATCAGTGCATGATAAACTCCAGAACCTAGTAGATCTAGAAGACTTGAATGGTCTTGAGGCCAGTCTGTTTGATAAAGGACAGCTTTGGCTTGATCCATACCCGAATAGCCCAAGACAATTTTAGATTTCCTAAAGGCTCTTGGGCAACTTGAAGATGAACAGTATTCTTGAAAAAAGAGGTTCTTGAACTCTACATGGTCTTTTTTTCCCCTTTCTTCCAATGTAGGCACTTTAGAACACTAATCCTTCCATTCACTTTGTGTAACTTCATATCACTTTTCATCAGAGCTAAATTGGAATGACCATGCATAGGAGTTGACTGCAGAGGATAGCTGCTGCTGCTAGGAGAGCTCAGTAAATAAATGAATCTTAGAAGCTTACAATTAAGAGGTAAAAACAGGGAGCCATTATTATCTTCTGAGCACCTTTGGTTATATTGATAACAATTATAGAGCATTTACTCACTAGACTAAACTAAGCCTTTGTATATATGCACAAATGTCCAAGTCTTACCAAATCAGTTTCAGGACGCAAAATTCAGATGTGTTATTTGGAGATTTTAGGTCTTGAGCTCCAATTTCTTTGCTTTAAAAAAAATTTTTTTTGCCTTGTGGAATTAGTGGAAAGAAAGCTATAAGAAGACTTTGTGAAAGAAACAGGACATCTTGAATTTAAAAACAAAACAAAAATCTGATCAACAGATATTCATCTTATTCTTGTATCCCTAGATTCAAGCTTATCATAGTCAAGAACAGGAGCCTTCAGGCATAGAATTCTACTCTACACACACACACACACATATATATATTATATATGCATTTTGGTACTCATAATATCACTCAGTTATGGCCATTTTCACTTCTACTGTGTTAGCTTACCATAAAATTTTGTTTCCTTTTTAAATGTGTGGTATGAGGTTTTTAAGATGTGTATACATGGTGGGGAGAAGCAGCCATGAGAAAAAAGATCATGCAAAGAATGTTTTTTTGGAATTCCAATGTTATTTGGCATTTTTGGACAGCCCTATTGGGTGTTTCTTCTAAAAATAATACCCTAAAACATGTATAGTTGATTCAAGTAGCAAACCTGTGTTTTCTATTTCTTGTTATTATTAAGGAGTCTAATTAGGTATTCATCTCATTCATCTGGTAGAAGATATAAGGAATGATTCATTTGTTTCCCTATCATTTACATATAGAGTTATTTTATGTGGCTTAACACATAGGAAGATGCTAGATATTGAGCTGGCTTTGGGACTTGGGGGGAATTCAGATCCTACCTGTGTTACATGACCTACCTTGACAAATCACTTAACCTCTCAGAACTCTAGGCTTTTCTTTAAACCTATAAATTGTGGAAACAATACTAATCTTCATTGGTAAAAGGAGTTTCTCCCTGAGAACTCAGTATGCTACTGAAATCACAGGTTGAGTCAACAAGCCTTGATTAAGTCCTAAGTTTGTGTCAGGGATACAAAGAAAGGGTGAAATAGCCCATCCCCTAAAAAGTCCATATTTCAATGGAGGAGTCAGCATGTGTATAAATCAACACATACTAGAAATATACAGAATGAATGGGAGGCAAGCAGAGAGGGAAAGGCATTATCAGCAAAGTAGATAGGAAAGGCCTGCAAAAGGTTACCAAGGAAATCAAAGTATGGAAATAACAAGAGAGGGCATCCCAGACCTGGGGGACCCAGAGGCAGAGCCACAAGGCAGAGGGAGATGGAGTATCCTGTCCAATTCAAGTAGATCAGCGATCCTAGATTATAGAGTTCGTGGAGGGAAGAGTAAAATGTAAACATCCTGAAAAGGTGAGAAGGGGTCAGGTTTTGAAGAAGTTTAAATATTAAACAAAGAAGTTTATATTTGACCATTGATGTAATAAGGAACCAAGGGAGTTTATTGAATGGGGAGAAGAGGAGAAAGAAGGAGTACACCAACACTTTAGAAAAAATAATTTCAGCTATTGAGTGGAAGATAGGTTGGAGGCAGAAGGGTGACCAATTGGAAGGCTATTATTAGAAGTGAAAGGTGATAAGAATGGAGGCTGTATTAGTGAAAGGAGATACAAGTGAAAGATTTTAAAGGTTGAAAGTGTTAAATGTGTGGGATGGAAGAGGATGAGGAGTTAAACATGTGTTTCTGGAATGGTAGGGTCCTTGGAAATATCAGGAGAATTGAGGAAAAGGAATAGGTTTGGGGTGGAAAGAGGAGTTTTGTTTTCAACAAATCTGGGAAGAAGAAAGCTTCGTTATCAGCATCGTTAAATGCTGCAAAAGTCAAGGAAGATTAAGGATCAAGGCAGGAAAACATTTGACAATTAAAAGATCTAATAAAGTTGGAGGCCAGATTACAAAGACTTTAGAAGAGAGTGAGAAGGAAAAAAACAGAGTTGAATCACTAAGGATAAGAAAAATACAGGACTGTAACTAGAGTTGTAAGATCAATTGAAGGTTTGTGTATTTTTTTTAAAGCATGGTAGATATTAAGGTATACATGTAGTCATCAAGAAAAGATTAGAGAAAGGTTGGAGAGAGAGTGAGGATGATAGTGGGAACAATTTACTGGTTAATGTAGATAGGTTGATCTTGGCAAAGAAAGGGGCCACTTCTTTCTCAGAGATTAATTGGAAGGATAGGAGGGGAGCTATCAGAATTTAAAAGAAAAAGATGTGTGAAAGTGACATTTGGCCTCAGGTTTTATTGTGTGTTTGCTTTTTGTTCATGTTTTTAGTGATAGGGTGAAGTTCTCAGCTGGTTTAGGGGAGGGGATACTATAGAAGACTTGAGAAGAGCAGATCAGGATTAAAAGATATACATTGGAAAGTGGGAGAGTCTAGTTGAGATAAGATCACAAATCTGTAAAGCACCCAGTTGGTTTAGTTGTGAGTGTTGGTGCAATTCTAGGGTAGAGTTTGGCAAAGGGATTGATCAGTGATAGGATAAAAGGACAAAAGATTGAAGAATAAAGGATAGGGTAGAGTTGAGTTGATCTCTCAAGGAGTCCATTATATATGAAATAGAGTTGTCTTTATAGGGGTGATGGCCTGTGAAAAGAATTGGGAGTTGGAAAGGGAATGGAAATCACATTGAGAACAAGAATGTGCCAGGTACTATATTAAGGGTCAGTGATACAAAGAAGTGGCTCAGATGGAGTCAAATGTTGTTAAATAGGAACATATAAGAGGTATATATACTGAATAAATAGGAAGCAATCACAGAGGAAAAGGGTTGGTAGACCAGAAAAGACCTGCAAGAGGTAGGATTTAGCTCTTTCTTGAAGGAAGCCAGGAAAACTATGAGAATATAGGGATTATAAAACAAAGGGAAAGAAAAAGTGATAAAAGATTATGATCAGAAACAAGAATTTCCAAATTGATGAAAATGGGAATGGAACTTTGTGAGTGATGACATGATCAAGGCTTGGATATATATATATTTTTTTTTATTTTTATTTTTTTTAGAGAATGCTGATTCTAATACACTTGATGACCTTTTTTTTTGGATAGAGATTTTCTGTCCTTTAAAGCATAATAGATAATCAAATTGCCCTATCTTTTATGTACTATCTAGATCAGGATGAAGTAGCCTATGATACTGCTGCCCTGAATGACAGCTAAAGTGATGATTGGTAACATTTTCCCATCTCACCTTTTTTCTTCTCTTCTCTTCTGCTAAATGCCTTAGTCCTGACAGAATACCCAAGTATTTTTGCCTAGTGTCTATTAAGGGTTAAAGATGAGCTTTGGCCCTGATTTTGATTTATTTAAAGCTGGCTAAATTGCCTGGGAATTGACACTGTAGCTGAAAAGAATGTGTGCTGTTCTAAGGTCATGTCTATAATCCTCACGAGGTCTTAATCACAATTTCCAGTCATTTTTTTTCTCCCCCATAAGTTTACACTTGTCTCATTAAAAATATAAATCATACCATTTGAACCATGATCTATTTTCAGTTGTGGGAGTGGGAGAGAGGCACAGGAAGTGGAAAAAATGAGAATTTGAGGCATACTTTTAGAGAACAATACTGCCTCTCCATTTTCAATCCTTAATAGCTGAAAATATTGAATTGAAAATATGTTTGAAGTATGCATGCAAGTAGCTCATTCTTGCTTCTCATGGAAGTTTATTTTCACAATTTTTTCCCTTTAATTTTGTGGTAGTTTGCTATTATATTCACAAATGACTTCATCACACAGTTTAGTTCCAAGAATGAGGACTAGATTTGGGGGATAAGGGTGGGTAAGCTTCAAACAAAATAAAAAGAAAAGTAATACAGACACCAGTGACATTTGGGGGAAAAAAAAGAAAGCATGGTTGAACAAAATAACATGGTTTTCCAATTCAGCATTCTGTTTCTGATTTATAGTATGGGTATTATCATACTTCAACTGTATTTCTTAAAATTGGCATCATAGCATACAGTCTTCTGGGTACAAAAATGTTGTTATAGAAAAGTAAAATATTGCTTAGTTTAAGATAGTATCAAATCATGCAAATCATTTCCAAAAGATATTCTATCATATAGCTAGATGATGTATACTTTATAACTACAGTTATCAGAAATCAGACTGATTGGTTCAAAATGAGTCCTGAATTGTTTAACCTTCTCCTTTCTCAGCATTCTCTTCTTATATTGCCACTAGATATTGGAAATTTCTCTATTGAAATATGGTCAAAACTTAATCTTCACAAACTGGAGTAGGAAAAACTTCCCAGTGAGAAATTTCAGAAATAGGAATATTTGATAGCATTGTGGATATCTCCAAAAGCAGTTATACTGTTTTATAACATAGTTGTCAAAAGCGGAACAATTTTAGGAAATAATCTTTGAGTTGAAAATACTTCCATATCTAAAATTAAATTTTCCTTTGGCCATTTTGAGAGAAGTTAAATAAATAAGGTTTTTAAATAAATTACTTCCTTAAAAGATCTAGGTTCTTGGTTGGAAAGTGAAAGAAAAGGGAGATTTTGGTAATTAGAATTAGTTTTAAATCTATCTTAAAAGTTTTGATATTTTGTGAGAATCCTTGCCTTTGACTTAGGAGAATTGAAACTTCATTAGGTGATGATGTGCTCCTGAACAGAAGTTTGTGTTCTGTTAACTGGTTGCAGAAAAGACTGCATTTCAAAGTATTTACTGATTCTTTGAAAGACACACAGGAAGTACATGATACTTTTATTTTATAGGCTTAACTGCACTTTTAATTCATTTACCAAGAAAGTGGTGATCATAGTTACATAAAAGGGTTTCATATTTATATAAAATTATACTTCTAAAGAGAAATTCTTCCTTTTTAAGAATTCCAAGTTTTAGAAGGGCAGTTTTCCTGGGAGTTTTTAACATGCCAAGGTGCTGCTTAATGCTAAGTTTCCTCCCTGGATTTTTCTCTCCTATCAGAACAGTGTGGTGGCTACAAAAAAAAAACCATTCTTAGCCTTGTGGTTTCTTATACAAATTATGATTTTTACCTTTTGTTTAAAAATTATCTAGAGTAACATTTATTTCTGTAATCAAAGGTATGTTCCTGTTTCTGGATTCATTTATTTTGGCAGTCTGTTTATTAGAATTGGGATAAGGTCTTTTCAAAGACGTATTAAGTCATTTTTGTGACCTAAGAACAGAAGATATAAAGCAAACAAGAACAATAACAAGTCATATTGGAGCCTCTGAATAACTCCAGTTAGGACATTGCCCTCCTTTCCTTCGTTATCTTTTTACTTTCGGTGGACTCCCTTCTATCCTTCTATACCTGTAATGTTCCAGGAAAAACTAGTAACCTATTTGCCTTTCAGATACAAAATGCTGTTCACATAAATTCAGTGAAGAATTCATTTGTCCTTAGTTCACATGGTAGGTACAGTGTAAGACAACAGAGATCCAGGACATGAATTTATAAACCAGAATTCTCCTACCTTGGAATTTCTTATATTTATCTGCTTTTAGAAAGTGGCATCAAAAGAATGCTACATAATACCCTTGATGGCAAAGATGGATGTTTGGAGATAGATAGCATTGTATTATCTAACCCTGATTATCAGAAACCACCAATGGACTTCCTGTAGGGAAAGTTGCCATTGCTACCCAGTTAGTAACTGGAAGCAAGACAGCACAGCAAATGCTATGGTGAAACTCAAAATACTGAACCTAATGAATCAATTCATCTAAGCTATATTTTCAAATCTCTTGCCCCTTATCTTATTGCCAGCCATAACCAACCCTAGGATTCTCCCACTTTGCCTCCTTTTCTCCTCTTATTCATATGCTGCTAGACAAGCCTAATAAAAGTCATGAAATTGTGCTACTACTGCTAATTTGTTATCTAATCTCAAACTGGGTCCTCACTGTAATAAGGCAGCCCTTTTACTCTTCCCCATTCAATTCTTTATCCCACTTATCACAATGGCTATTCTCAAAACTCTCTCAAGTCTCCCATAAAACTGTCTTCTCCATTTATATCTTTCCCACAACCTCATTTTTACTCCTGACTCCAGGGCCGGTGCTTTATCCACTGCGCAGCGTAGCCTCCCCCTCATTTTATATTTTGCTGAAAAAATCGGAGGATCATTTGCCCAGATTTCTCCTTATCTCATTTCACTCAAACGTGTTTTTCATACTAGCTCCTTTATTTCAGTCTGAGATGTTCCTTCTCTTTACCTTACTCAAGCCTGACCCCGCCACAAGAACTCTTGATCCTATTCACTCCAGCATTCTCCAGAAATTTGCCCCAACTGTAATCCCCACTTCCTATAATCATCAATCTCTCCTTATCTATTAGTCCCCTTCCTTGCTGCCTACAATCAAACCAAGGCTCCTCTAATCTTTTTTTTTAGATTTTTTTTTTTTTTTTTTTTTTTGAGGCAAAGCAATGGGGTTAAGTGTCTTGCCCAAGGCCACACAGCTAGGTAATTATTAAGTGTCTGAGGCCAGATTTGAACTCAAGTACTCCTGACTCCAGGGCAGGTGCTCTATCCACTGTGCCACCTAGCTGCCCTCCTCTAATCTTTAAAAAACAAAGCAAATTCATTTGTCCCTGCTATCTCCACATGCTATTGTCCTACTTTTCTCCTCCCTTTGTAGGTCAACTCCTTGAGAAAACCATCAATACTTGGTGCCTCCTGTTCCTTTCTTCTTACTTTCTGCAGTCTAGTTTCCAAGCTCATTATTAAATTCTAACTCCTCTTTCCAAAATAATCAATGGTCCATTAATTGCTGAATCTAATGACCTTATTCTTGAATTTTCTGCAGTATTTAACACTATGGATTAATTTTCTTCTTATTCTCTCCTCTAGATTTCCATAGCACTCCTCTTTTGATATTTTTTAATATATAAAATATATAAAAAAATATTCAGCTTCTTCTCTGAATCCAATTCCTCGTCACATACACTAACCATGAATGTCTGTAAGGTTTTTGTCTTGGGTGATATACTCTGTATATACCAACTCACTTGATCTCATTGGTTCCCTCGGATTGTTTTCTCTAAATGGATGATTTCTGGATCTTTTTATATTAAATAGTTAGATGTCTGTGTGTGTGTGTGTGTGTGTGTTCTAATTTCTAATCCCACTTCTCCCCTACCTTTTGGATATTTAAAACTAAATGAGCCATAAGTATTTCCAACTCAACATACCGCAAAAAATAACTCATTTATTTTTTCCCTAAAACCATCACCCTTCACAATTTCTGTATTGCTCTTGAGGGCATCTGCAAACTTTGTGTCTCTCTCTAGGTCTATACCTCAAAGAGATTAAAGAAAGAGGAGAAGGACCCACATATACAAAAATAGTTACAGACACAGCTCTTTTTTTTTCTTTTGCAAGGCAAATGGGGTTAAGTGGCCTGCCCAAGGCCACACGGCTAGGTAATTATTAAGTGTCTGAGACCAGATTTGAACCCAGGTACTCCTGACTCCAGGGCCGGTGCTTTATCCACTGCACCACCTAGCCAGCCCTGACACAGCTCTTTTTTATGGTGACAAAGAGTTGGGTGTGATCTCAGAAAAACCTGGGAAGATCTTTATGAAACAATGTAAAGCAAACAGAACCAAGAGAACAATGTATATAGAAACAATGATAATCAATTTTATAAGATTTAGGAATTTAGATAAACACAATGACCAAACCACAGTTCCAAAGGACTCATGATAAAATATGCTGTCCACCTCCAAATAGAGAAGTGATGAAGTATACTGATTGAAGTATACTTCAAGAGTACTGATTGAATAATATTTTCTTATATTTTTCTTTTCTTTTTTAAGACATAATTAATGTTCATTTATTTTTGCATGATTCTGTAGATATTTATAATGGATTTTTTTCCTGTTTTCTCAATAGGTGAAGTACAGTAAGGGAAGAGGGAAAGGATTTGGGACTGAAAAATTAAATTGATTTAAAAAAGAAGAGAGAACTTTGGCATCCCTCTCACCCACATGTCCCCTTTATGTTTTCCAAGTGTTTTCATTTAATTCTCATAACAATCCTGTAACACAGGTACTTTTAGTATTTTTAATTTACAGATGAGGAAACTGAGGCTAAGCTTAAGTGATTTAGTAAGTTTCTGGTCTTTAATCTCTGATCTTCCTGTCTCCAAACCAGTGCTCTATCCACTGTCATCAAATTGCTTCAATAGCTCTAGTCTATGTTCTCTTCTTCCCTAGCTCAGGCACTCATCACTTCATACATGTACTGTAGTAATAGTCTTCCAATTGATCTCCATTCATCGGGACTCTTTACTCCAATTCACCTTCCACATAGCTACCTAACTAATTTTCTGACAGTATAGATTTTACCAAGTCACCTCTCAATTAAATAAACCCTAATGGATCCCCAAGGGTCAAATATAAAATCCTTTGGAATTTAAAGGTCTTCGGCACCTAGCCCCTTCCAGCCTTTCTAATATTGTTACATTTTCCTCTGCTCTTACTTCTTCCATTCACCTCCACCTCTTATGCTCCCCTGTGCCTTAGCTCAAATGTCACCATCTCCTAGCTCCTCCAACTTCTAAGCCTTGCCTTCACCATTATAACAGAAGCTACCTTAGGACACAGCTGTTTTGTTTTGTCTTTCTTTGTATCCTTGGTGCTTCCCACATTACCTGGTACATAGTGATCAATAAATGACTGACAATAGTATAAGGCTGTTTTTACTCTGTCTCAAGTCTCAAATTATTAAAAGTAATGAAAAGACTTTGTTATAACGTATTCATTAGTAGTAATCTTATGGCACAGACCCTGAAGAAAACTACTCTTTATTTCAGTGGAATATATGTTTTAGGTATATTTTGACAAATATTTAACTCCAGGGTCTCCAAAAACACTAGTCATACTTTAAAGTTTATCTTATGTCTTAATATTTCCTTCATCACTAACTTAAGTCTAGACAATCAACAAACAGTAAATCAAGTCCTGATTTATAAAGGTTGCTGATTTGGAGGATCTAAATGCTTGGTCTATGGATTTTTTTTTTTTTTTTTTTTTAGGTTTTCTTAAGGCAAACGGGGTTAAGTGGCTTGCCCAAGGCCACACAGCTAGGTAATTATTAAGTGTCTGAGACCGGATTTGAACCCAGGTACTCCTGACTCCAGGGCCTGTGCTTTATCCACTACGCCACCTAGCTGCCCAGTCTATGAATTTAATAATCAGTTTTTGATCCAATATGAGCTTGCTCCAACATAAACCTGCTTAGGATCGAATTTGGCATTACTAAGAGGAACTTGAGGTACCCAAATATCATCTGGTTCACTAACAGTGATTGTGTTGTAAGCCAAGGACTTTATAACAAAGTTTTCCTGGACAAGTGAACCAATTACTTGATTTTAACAAGGGCAACTGCATTCTCTACTTAAGCATGGATCTGATCTCTGTGACAGTGTTCCACTGTGTCTTAAATAATAGCACAGCAATTCCAAGGGAGTTATTTTTGGCTTCAACTCTATGTCTCAGCTATTTTAATAACACACAAATTACAGCATTATGTTGTAGCCCCTAAGCAACATTTTTTTCTCAATTGTTCATTTTGCAATCATATTGTCTGTTCAGATATAAGGAACAGAGACCAATCCTTCCCACATCTATCCAGAAACTCCCAGTGGTTGAAAATTAATTTAAAGATGTTTAGTATCATACTTGATAAATTACTTAAATTTTACTTAAATACTGTGAGATAGAACCAACCTTTCTAGATGCATTCTTTGTTAAAATGTTAATATGAAGTTTTATGAAAGAGAACACACACACACACACACACACATATAAAGGGCCTACCATGTACCAGACACTAACAGCTTTACAAATTATATCTCATTTGATCTGTACAACCCTGTGAAGCAGATAATATTTTACAGTTGAGGGAACGGAGACAAATCAAGGACTTAGCCCATGTCATACAATACAATAAAATACACTAAGATTCTAAAGTCAGATTTGAACTTGAGTCTTATTAAAGCTTTTTTTTTTTTAGTTTTTGCAAGGCAGTGGGGTTAAGTGGCTTGCCCAAGGCCACACAGCTAGGTAATTACTAAGTGTCTGAGGCTGGACTTGAACTCAGGTACTCCTGACTTCAAGGCCAGTGTTTGATCCACTGCACCACCCAGCGGCCCCCTTAAAGCTATTCTTTTTTTAAAATTTTTATTAAAGATATTATTTGAGTTTTACAATTTTCCCCCAATCTTGCTTCCCACCCCCACCCCACAGATAGCACTCCGTCAGTCTTTACTTTGTTTCCATGTTGTACCTTGATCCAAATTGGGTGTGATGAGAGAGAAATCATATCCTTAAAGAGAACAGAATTCTCAGAGGTAACCAGATCAAACAATAAGACATCTGGGGTTTTGTTTTTTTTTTTCCGAATTAAAGGGAATAGTCCTTGCACTTTGTTCAAACTCCACAGCTCCTTATCTTGATACAGATGGTACTCTCCTTTGCAGACAGCCAAAAATTGTTCCCAATTGTTGTGCTGATGGAATGAGCAAGTCCTTCAAGGTTGAACATCACTCCCATGTTGCTGTTAGGGTGTACATTGTTTTTCTGGTTCTGCTCATCTCACTCAGCATCATTTCATGCAAATCCCTCCAGGCTTCCCTGAAATCCCATCCCTCCTGGTTTCTAATAGAACGATAGTGTTCCGTGACATACATATACCACAGTTTGCTAAACCATTCCCCAATTGAAGGACATTTACTGGATTTCCAATTCTTTGCCACCATAAACAGGGCTGCTATAAATATTTTTGTACAAGTAATGTTTTTACCCTTTTTCCTCATCTCTTCAGGGTATAGACCCAGTAGTGGTATTGCTGGGTCAAAAGGTATGCACATTTTTGTTGCCCTTTGGGCATAGTTCCAAATAGCTCTCCAGAAGGGTTGGATGAGTTCACAGCTCCACCAACAGTGTAATAGTGTCCCAGATTTCCCACATCCCTTCCAACAATGATCATTATCCTTCCTGGTCATACTGGCCAATCTGAGAGGTGTGAGGTGGTACCTCAGCAAAGCTTTAATTTGCATTTCTTTAATAATTATTTAGAGCATTTTTTCATATGGCTATGGATTGCTTTGATCTCATCTGTAAATTGCCTTTGCATATCCTTTGACCATTTGTCAATTGGGGAATGGCTTTTTGTTTTAAAAATATGACTCAGTTCTCTGTATATTTTAGAAATGAGTCCTTTGTCAGAATCATTGGTTGTAAAGATTGTTTCCCAATTTACTACTTTTCTTTTGATCTTGATTACATTGGTTTTATCTGTGCAAAAGCTTTTTAATTTAATGTAATCAAAATCATCTAATTGGTTTTTAGTGATGTTCTCCAACTCTTCCTTAGTCATAAACTGTTCCTCTTTCCATAGATCTGACAGGTAGACTAGTCCTTGATCTTCTAATTTGCTTATAGTATTGTTTTTTATGTCTATGTCCTGTAACCATTTGGATCTTATCTTGGTAAAGGGTGTGAGGTGTTGGTCTAATCTAAGTTTCTTTCATACTAACTTCCAATTATCCCAGCAGTTTTTATCAAAGAGGGTGTTTTTATCCCAGTGGCTGGACTCTTTGGGTTTATCAAACAGCAGATTACTATAATCCTCTCCTGCTTTTACACCTAGTCTATTCCACTGGTTCACCACTCTATTTCTTAGCCAATACCAAGCAGTTCCCTTAAAGCTATTCTTATTGGAAACTTTTACAGATATTTGATTTAACTTTTCCTGTCTTCCTAACTATGAATAATGAAACTAATTTATACTTTTATTGAAGATTTGCAGTCCTCATTGTGAATATTAATTATTATTTGGTAAGAGGACATCTAAGTGTTACGGGGATAGAGCACCAGGTCTAAAGTCAGGAGGACCTGAGTTCAAATGTGAGTCAGAAATTTACTAGCTGTGTGATTCTAGACAAGTCATTTAATCCTGTTATCTCTGTATCTATATCTGTAAAATGAACTACAGAAGGAAATGGCAAACAATGCTAGTATTTAATATATGAGGCATGATAGAAAAACTAAAAGTGATCAAAGAATTATATTATTAAATTTTTTGCTGTTCATTTCAGTTGTGTCTGACTGTTCATGACCCCATTTCGTTTTTTAGCAATGATACTGGTCCCAGTATTTTATGCAGTGGCCCACCTAGCTGCCCATAGGTATATTCCTACCAATATTCTTCTTACCTGAAAATATTCTAAAATTTTTATTAGGGGAAATGACTTGGTTCAGCCTAATGAAAGATCATGAGACCATATTATTTAGAACTGAAAAGTATTCCCAATTCCTTCATTTGAGCATTAGGAAGATTTAAAATTGGCCAACTTCTGGAATTTTTATATATGTGTGTCAGCAGATTGAATTCATGTCAATGTTTGGATGCCCTTAATTCTCCCACTTTTCCAGGTTAAGCTATCCTTTTTTCCCAAAAGAGCAGTATCAATATGCAGGAGTTTATTTGTTTTTGTTTTTTACTGATACCTCTTTTTTCAATCAAATTCATTTCTATATATCTTCCCCCTTTAATTATTCATCTAGCATTCTTTATAACAAAAGTTTTAAAAGAGAACAAAATTCAGAAAAAAACAAAACATTGACAGTTTCTGAAACTAAAAAATAAACTGCTTTAATCAGGAACCATTTTAGTTTTTTCCTTTTTTTTTTTTAATATATCCCCAACACCTATCAAAATGCCTATACCTAGGTGCTAAATAGTGATTGATTGAATGATGTATATACAACATTCCATTCCTATAATCCTACACGTTTGCAGGGAGGGAGAAGTTGAGCTCAACTCTTCTCTCAGGACAAGCTTGGTTGGTAAAACTACAGAAAGTTGAGTTTCACTTTTTTAATCTTTTCATTTACATTATTGCTGTAATTTCATATATATAATTTTCACTAGTTTTGCTGATTACACCATTCTGTATCTATTTATATCATGAGAAATTATTTTTCTTTTATATTTAGCAACTAATTAGGTTTTTTCCCCCTTTTCTACTTCCTTACCCAAAAAACAAACTGTGGAAATGTCTTTAGAGATTTACATAGACCAGGATTTAAAAAGACTGTAAAAGAAATTTTATGTCTGAGGTAATTGGTGTTATTGAGTCCCTTTCTAGACTCCCTTATCTTTCCCCAGGCAAGCATTAGAGGAGCAGGAGACAAGGATGACAAGTTTCCCTTTATACCAAGGTCTCCAAGGTCTTCATTTATTTACTAAAATACAAATGCTTAAATACCTTCCCAGTCCCCTAATCCACTCCCACTCCTGTAGCCCTTAGTAAAACAAGAGTCTTGTGCTCAAGGATACCAGGTGAAGATAATTTGTAGTGTTCCCACCCACAACAGTCCCTAACAGGGTGTAAGTCTGCTAATTGTGTTTGCTCACACAGGTCTGGAAAAATGTGAATCCTTTCTTTTATCAGATTGGTGGGATGGGAATAGATATCTCTTTGACCAAGATTTGAGTGATCTAAATCATGAACCCCAAGACCTTCATTTTAATATAGCCCACCTTCCATTGAGTTAACTAGTAATGAGTTGATTGTTACTCTTCAGGGAAGGGCATTAGAACTATGAGTTCATCACCTTATGGGTCTTTAAGAGAGATGGCCAAATGACCATCCTTTTATTAATAACATGATGGTCTTATTAATAAAATGATTAAATTACCCAGAAATTATTGATAAATTTAAAACTCCACAATATAAATTTTTTTAGCATTTTAACCTTTTGTTTTCCAGTCATATACATTAGTAATATGTACCCATCATTTTTTGTAAGGTTCTGAATTCTACACCCCCCCCCCCCACAGAAGGCTGACAGTCTCCACATTGTTTCTGTGCCATACACTGATATAAATTGAATGTTATAAGAGTAAAATAAGAATAAACATAAACCCCTCAAAGAAGATGAGAAACCTCAAGAATAGAGAGAAAAAAACATTGTACTTCAGTGTGTTCAGATTTCAGTGGCTCTGTCTCTGGGAGAGTTGCTTTCTTTATCGTTAAGTCCACCAGAGAAGTTGCTTCAATATTTTTCCTCAGTTGCTATTACTAGCTGTACCTCCACTCTATTCCTCCCCACTCTCATTTATTCTGTTCTCTCTCTCCTTTCATCCTGACCCTGTCCAAAAGTGTGTTGCATCTGAGTACCCTCTCCCTAGATCTTGCCTCTCTTCTGTCACCTGTTCCCCCCTTCCCTCCCCCCATTTCCCCTCATCCTGTCCCTTTTCTCCCATCCTTCTCCATGGCAAGATATATTTCCTCACCCTATTAAGTGTGTATATCATTTCCTCCCTGAGTTATTTCAGATTCGAATAAAGGCTCACTCATTCCCCCTTGCCTTCCCCCCCCTTCACTCCATTGAAAAAGCTTTTTCTTGACTCTTAGGTGAAATTTCTCAGCTTCTTCATGTCCTTTTCCTTCCTCCTAATACTTTCCCCATCCCCCATTGACTCCATCCCTTTACCACATCATACCGTTCCTTCCTATGTCCTGTCTATATATGTTCCTTCTAACAGCTCTTATAAATGAGAAAGTTCATATGAGTTATCAATATCTTCTTCCCGTGCAGGAATACAGACAGTTCAACATCATTAAGTTCCTCATAGTTAGTCCTACTCTTCCACTACCTCTATGGTTCACCAGAGTCCTGTACTAGGAGATCAAACTTTCTTTTCAGCTCTGGTCATCTCAATAGGAAAGTTTGAAAGTCACCGGTTTCATTGAAAGTCCATCTTTTCCCCCTGAAAGAGGATGTTCAGTTTTGCCTTCCAGAATATCATCTTCTAATCCCTATGAGCTCTTAATATAGATGCTGCCACATCCTGTGTAATCCTTATTATGGAGCCTCAGTAGTTGAATTGTTTGTTTCTGGAAGCTTTTAGAAGTTTCTCTTTGATTTGGGAGTGTTGGAATTAGTCTATAATATTCCTGGAAGTTTTTCTTTTGGGATCTCTTTCAGGGGGTCACCGTTGAATTCTCTTGATTTCTATTTTACCCTCAGCTTTTAGGATCTCAGGGCAATTTTGCTGTATTATTTCTTGAAAAATGAAGTCTAGGCTTTTATCCTGGTTGTGACTTTCAGGTAGCCCAATAATTTTTAAATTATTTCTTCTGGACCTGTTTTTGAGGTCAGTTTTTTTCCATTGAGATATTTAACATTCTCTTCTAATTTTTGGCTTTTTTTTTTTTTGGAAGAGTTTTATTTCTTCCTGATGAGAGCTTTTTTATCTTCTTTTCCAGCTGGCCAATTCTGCATTTTAAGGCATTCTACTCATTTGCCTTTTGTTTTGCTTTTTCTATTAGGACTAAACTGGTTTTTAACAAATTATTTTCTTCAGTATTTTTTTTTTGCATATCTTTCACCAAGCTTTTGATTTGGTTTTCATGATTTTTCTGCATCGCTCTCATTTCTCCTCACAATTTTTCCTCCACCTCCCTTAATTGCTTTTCAAAGTCTTTTTCGAGTTTATCCATAGTCTGAGCCCATTTTCTATTTTTCTTGGAGGTTTTGGATACGGAAGCTTCGATTGTCTTGTCATCTGAGTATGTGTTTTGATCTTCCATGGGACTAAAGTAATTCTCTATGGTCAAATTCTTCTTTTTCTGTTTACTCATTTCCTCAGCCCAAGACTAATTTATAGCACTTCCAAGGCTTTGGGGTTGGATTTTTTGGGGGGACACCCCACTGGGCCCTTTATTCCTCCTAGGTCTTATGCTCTCAAGCCTGTGTTTTGATATGTAGATGACCACAGCAGTACCCTCTGTCCTGGGGCTATCAGGAGAGATCCAGCTTAGTTATTTAATATGGAAGCCCAAACTGCAATATCTGAGTGTAGGGGAACAGCAGGGTCCTAACCCAGGGAAAGCAGAGAAATCTCTGCAGACTTCCCTTACCTGCTCTAGAGTTGCAACAGACTGCTTTCTCCTGATTCTTGCTGCAGGTTCTGCGGCCAGTGCTTTCCCACTCCACACTCATTCTGATGGAGCAGAGTTCTCTCACCGCCCCCCCCCCCCCCCAAGCCATTGCCAGTGCACTGGGCTGGGCTGTGCTGGGGCTTTTTTCCCAAATCCTGGTCCTGGTGAAACCACGGAACTTATAAGTTATCCTGGACTGGGAAAATGTATCACTCAGTCTTTCTGTGGGTTCTGCCCCTCTAAATTTTGGCTAGAGCCATCTTTTGTTTTTTTGGGGGGTTTGGGGGGTAGGAGTTCCCGGGAAATGCTACCTTCACACTGCCATCTTCCACAATATAAATCTTCGCAGGTTCTTCATATTTAGCATTTCATACAGTAATACACTATGACATTCTTGTACCACAATTAACAGTTGACACATTTTGTTTCCACTTTTTTTTGTTACTGCAAAAAGTGCTGCAGTAAATATTTTATGTATTTGTTGGACCTTTCTTTATGTGTGGGACTTTTCTGTATATGTGGATTGTTTGTCTTTGTCCTCCTTAGTAGGAGGTGAAATTCAGACTTATTTTACTTTTCAGCATGCCACTTAAACACGGGAAATATTTTTTTTTAATCCTCTGATACTCTGAAAAGATCCCTTTTATGTGTCCCCTTTCCTTTGTTCACCTGCCTGATGAACCACAGAACCTTACCATAAGTACCTTGTCTGTCTCTCTGGTAGCTCAGTACCCATGTCAGTAAACACAAATACTAGAAGTATCTTGGTATGAAAGGATGAAACAAGGTAAAGGCTTTACTCAATATCATGTTTTAAAACTAAAAATAAATATTTGTTTTCATTCCATAACTTCCAAAGTATAACTCTTAAGATTCTATTATCTTCTATCCCAGCTCCATTAAAATAAGAGGAGACAGGAGGTCTTTAACTTAGCTAAATGATGCCATCACTAATACTGCTTCTAATTACAATGACAGACAGCCTCCAATAAAGAGTTATGCCTTGGACATCATGGAATGAAAAATGGTTATTGTTTTTTGTTTTAAAACTAAAGAGATTTTAGTGAAATCTCTGGACTTCCTTCAAAAATCTTAAATCTCACTTCTATGTAGGAAACCTTTCTCGATTACTCCCCTTACTCCCAACCACATGGTGCCTTCTCCTTTGATTACCTTGTAAGGATTCTAGGTATCTTTTAACAATATAGCTAGCTATATATATATATATATATATATATATATATATATATATATATAGAGAGAGAGAGAGAGAGAGAGAGAGAGAGAGAGAAATATAGATATAATATAGAGATTATATACATGCATGCACACACATATGTAAATAAATTTATGTAGATCTACAAATAATATATATATTTCATATATGATTTTTCCATATAATTAGTTTGGGTAATTCTCTGTATTTTATTTTCCAAATTTAAAAATATGCTGAGGAGTCTAAGCTTGACCAAACTGCCGAAAGGATTCTTGATACTCACAGAAAAGAACCCCCAATCCATCCTTTCTATCTCTAATATGGTCCCAGTTATTTTCAAGTGTTTCTCCCATTAAAACATGAGCTCCTTGAGAGCAAACTGCTTGCCTTTTGTTTAATCTATATAATTTAGCAGAGCATCTGGCACACATAATAACTATTAATCAGTAATTATTGATTTATAGTCTTGTGAGATGAACGAATCTCTAATTTATGAATTAGAAAATGGTTCTCTCTAAGGTGACAAGCTTATAAGGTGAATTTAGAATCTAGGGCTCTAGATTCCAAATAGTTTTCAATTCTGTATTCCAATAGTTTTCCAT
Organism: Macrotis lagotis; assembly: GCF_037893015.1. Lineage (NCBI taxonomy): Eukaryota > Metazoa > Chordata > Mammalia > Peramelemorphia > Peramelidae > Macrotis > Macrotis lagotis. The sequence goes on from NC_133658.1 coordinate 545,139,731, forward strand.
AGTGATTCATTAACTTTCTTCCAGTTTCAGAGTTCTTGGTAAGTGTGTCATCTGATAAAAGTTATAGAGAACAGGGCTCCTTTACAGGGACGAAGCCTATATTAAAGAAGACTGGGACAATTCATGTTTGTCCTTCATTTTCAAAGAAGACTATGACACCAGGGAGGCGATATCATGAGAAGCTGGTGAATTGGATTTAAATAAAGGAGTGCTGTGCTAAGTCACTTTCTCCTCCAGAACCTTCTAAGTCCAGTGGCCAGATACCAATCAAGACACCAGAGATGCCCCTGGATGCAGGCTATCAGTCTAAAGTGACTTACCCAAACTAGGACAATTAATTTATTTGCCAATATTGCTAGTCCACTAATGGTGCGAGTCTTTTCCACATTTTCCTGAAATGCTCCTGTAGTTTTGCTTTTTTGTTTTTTTGGATTTTTTGGGGGGGCGGGGGTTGCAAGACAATGGGGTTAAGTGGCTTGTCCAAGGCCACACAGCTGAGGTCGGATTTGAACTCAGGTACTCCTGACTCCAGGGTTAGTGCTCTGTCCACTGTCCCACCTAGCTGCCCCTGCTCCTGCTTCCTGAAGTCCTTCCTCTTGTTCTAGGTCTCTTTACCTAATGATTAAGAATATAATCTAATCTTAACCCCAGTCCCACGAGCAAGAGGGAGTTCAGTAAATCTGAGTAGGAGAAACATTCTTTCCTTATTAAACATTTAACTAATACAGACATTTTCCTGTATTAAATACAACTCAGAGATTGCCTATTTACTACAGAAAAAAGTTTGATCAAATGTTTTTTGAGTTTCATTATCTAAACAATTGCACAAGTGATTTATAAGACCCCTCTCCAGCTGTAACTTTATGGAACTACAAAGAGCTATGTGCTTTTTTTTTCCATTAAGAAAATTTAAATAGATGAATATTTGAATTGTGTCTATAGAATTCAAATGTGTTTCCACCTTGGTGGAGGTATACTTTGTGCCTTAAACACATACAGAATATAATCTTCAGGAAGTTAGTTTAAATAATGAATAAGCCTTGGAGTCTTTGGAATGCTTATTTTTTTAAAGGAAATAAATCTGCTGTTATTTTTTTTAAGATGTAGACAAAACTAGCCATTTGAATCCTTAAAGAAAAAGAGAAATATTTATTTTTTGATAAAGCTTTTAGAGATAACAAAATAGTTTGTGTGTATGGTTGTGTGTTTGTTTGTCTTGGGTGTATTGAATGTCTTTCTAACTTTCTCCCAGAATGTAATTTAAAAAATATAATCATCAAGAAGTACAAACATTTCTATATGCAAAGAACAAAAATAAGAACTTTATATGAACATCTTATTTTGTTATGTATAGTTTGAATTTTTATAAAAAAATTCTATTAAATTATCAAGGTAGTAATAAACCTTCCATTTATGTCTTTCTGTTCTTTCTTTTTTTAATCTTTCTTACTATGTAAGAAATCTAATAGAATCACACACACACACAGACACACACACACAGACACACACACACACACACACACACACAAACACACACACACACAATCAAAAATCTAAACATTGACTATGTTGGAAAATGTTTGTCTCATTCTACTCTACGCTTCTTAGCCAAGAGGAATAATGCTGAGGCATGCCTTTCCCATCTGTCTTCTTAAGTTATTATCTGTATTGATAAAGAGTTATGACATCTTTTAAAATTGTTTTTCTTCTGGATTATTGTGGTCATCATGAAAATTTTTCTGGTTTTTTCATTTCACTTTTCATTAGTTCATAGAACTCTTTCTCTGAAATACTTTTTCAGAGAAAAACATTCAAAATTTCTCAGTCTTTCATGGATTCATCATTTTTTGTAGTGCAGTATCCATTTACTTCCTATACCACAGATTCTTCATCTACTCCCCAGTTGAGGGACCCTTTTTTTTCCATTTCTTTACTTTCACATTTTCTGTTGTTTCTCTCCTGGAATGCTTAAATTTATCTCTTCTATTAAAGGTGTCTATCCCCCCTCCCAGTAGTATTATAATCAGTTTTACAGATTGTTGTTTTTTTATTGTATTTTTGCTTTTTTGCTATATCATGTTCGAAGTTTTCTTACTCTATTTTTTCATGGTGCCCAGCATAAAATAAACTCTTAGTAATTATATTTTATTATAATTGTTGTATGATGATCTGTGATCATTATTATGATTCTTTGGTAGTTGATTTCTTTCTGACTTGCTTATGGTATTTGATCTGGAAACTCTGGATTTCTACTATAACATTTTGGTATATGTCTAGTTTAGAGTTTTTTCAAGAAATTACTTGTAGAATGCTTTACTGTCTCAGTATTTCTGAGTACTCTTGTAAGTTTATATCCTGATATTACATCATTGTTTTCAAGAAAGTCTGTGATTCTTTATCTAATTTTATCTTTTTCACTTGAATTGGTTGTTTTTTAAAGACCATACATATTCTAATTTTTAAGTTTTATTTTAATTTTAAAAAATATTTCTTTTTGTATCATTGAACCATTGATTTCATTTAGTCTCATTATAGATTTGCAATTCTTGTGTAATACTTTCCATTCAATCTTCTAGGCTATTTTCTCTTTTAATATGTTCTAATTTCATTCTTTATTGCATTCATCTATTTCTTTGTTTTTTTTCCATCCACTCTTTAAGTTTTTGTGAAGGGTACATTTCATTTTTCTGTGTTTATGCTAATAATTATTGCTGAATTATTTCCTTCTAGCATGTTATCTTGAGATTTTGTTTACCTATTTTTTTCACTGTAGTTTGAGTTCTCTTTGCTTGTTGAAAATATCGTTTCAGCCTCAATTAGGAATTGTTACTTTGTGATAAGACCAAGCTCTACCCTCTCCTACAATTTTGGATTGGGTGAATAGGTCCAGGGACTTTCTCCTATTATAGTCTGGACCACAGTGAAATAACAATATAACCAATCTTGGCCCAGTTTTGGATAAGGTATCTGACTCTTGGTCCTCTCTACCATCCTGTACTCCTTAGTTAGAGAGCTGCCAGGACTAAGGCATAGCATAGTCTCTTTCTGAAGTTCTGACCTGGACCAGGAACAGGAGGAGGAAGACCCCCCCCCCCCCCATTGACTCTGCTTAGAGATGCTTTCCCAGCTTGGCCTTTGACTAGGGGTTGGCAATATATCCTTGGGTTTTTTTCTTCACACTTTTTCATCAATACTTCTGTGTTTCTCAAGGAAGCTGTGTTTGGCTGAAACTTTTTATGTTGCTCTGAAAACATGAAGTTCCAGAAGTTGTCCAGAACATCATTTTCTAGTACATAGATATGAAATTATTACAAACTTGAAAGACAAATGTAAACTAACCCAAATTTGCCTGAGATGCATATTTGTTTCAGGAAATTTGTTTTTTTCTTTTTCTTTTTTTTTCCAGTGAGGTGAAGGTAGGAAGAAGAGGAAATAATTTCAATTTTTTGAGGGCAATACAAATTTGAAATGCTATATGGGTTTTAAGAGGAGATCACTGTATTTTTAGTTTTTTCTTAGCTGTTAGTTGGTCATTAAACATTTATTAAAAATCTTTTTTGTCCCAATCACTGTGCTAAGTGCTAGAAATATAAATGTTTTAAAAAAAGATAGTACCTACCCTCAGGGAGATTATAATCTAATAGACAATGACTGTACTCAAAGGAAAGCTGAAAAGGGATGAGTCTACCCAGCATAGGGACATGGTGGGATCCAGTCTGAGGATTGTATTTGGTGGGACTTATGTTTGACCTTCATTCTCAAAGAAGACCAATGACATCAGGGAGGTGATGCCATGACATGCCCATGCATTAGTTTGAATGAGGGAGCGCTGTGCTAAGTCACAGCCTCACTTTCCCTTCCAGAGTCATCTGAATCCAGTAACCACATATGAATCAGGACCACCTGGAAATGGCCCTATATGTGAGTCAATCAGGGTTAAATGACTTGCCAAAGTCACACAACTAGTGAGTGTCAAATGTCTGAAGCTGAATTTGAACTCCTGTCCTCCTGACTCCAAGATCAGTACTATATCTACTGTGCTACCTAGCTGCCCAATTTGGTGGGAAATGAAGCGTTGGCTAGTCAAGGAGCCCTCTTTAAATGGAGGCTCTGGGAGCATTCTTTTCTCTACCCTTCAGTCCTCCAATTAAAGGAGCAGAGGATAATGACATATCTGAAGAGGTCTGAATCCCAAAGCTGACGCAATCTCACAGAATGATTGTTTTACTCATAAAGAGGGTTCCCAGTACATGATGATGTTGGAGTCCAAGGAGAGCAGCTGGAGGGGAAGATGTTTTTTAATTTGTTATGAGACCTCTCATGAAGTTAGAGTAATCTGTAAATGTTTGTAATGTAAAAGCATAACATATCAATGAAACTGAAAGTATAAAAATAAAAAAAAGTACTGCTTAGGGAAAATAATTATATAATGCTTTAGAATATTCAACACACTCAAATACAAGATTTCATGTGATTCTTAGAGCAGCCTAACTGCTTTTCTATAGCATCCCCAACAAGGGACTCATGCAGACCCAATACCTCCCAAGACAGCCTTTTCCACCTCTGTGCAGCGTTCTCATTAGGGTGCTTTTTTATACTTAGCCTAAATCTGACTTTTTACCACCTGCTACCCTAGTTCTGCTTCTAGTTCTGCCTTCTGGAGTCAAGAAGAACAAATCAAATAATCTCGTCTGTTTGAGAGTCCTTCAGATCCTTGTTGGCAGCTATTATAGTTCCTTTACATCTTCTTTAATACAGATTCAATTCTTATAGCATAATCTTAGTCTCTATGCTGTCATGGTCACCTTCCTTTAGAATCTCTACAGTTGGTCAGTTTTCTTCATGAAGACACATAGCCTAGAGGGAGATGGTTTCCCACTGTGTCCTAAAGAAACCAGCCTGTATCCTGATGGACAAGTCATCAAACACATGCCAACTGTAAATTAGTTCAGACATGTATTTCTTGAATAGTTCCAAAGCAAAGTTTATTCAAATACTTTTTCTTTTTTCTTTTTTACCTTTTTTAGGTTTTTGCAAGGCAAATGGGGTTAAGTGGCTTGCCTAAGGCCACACAGCTAGGTAATTATTAAGTGTCTGAGACCAGATTTGAACCCAGGTACTCCTGACTCCAGGGCTGGTGCTTTATTCACTATGCCACCTAGCCGCCCCAAAATACTTTTTATTTTAACCAAAGTCAGAATCTTTTTTTTCCTCACTAGTTCAGACTGACTTAAAGAGGCAGACATTATTACTCTCCCCACTTCTTCCTAGAATTTATTTTAAATCCTAGAAGATCTTGAGATTTCAATTTGAATTGCAAATTTGTAGAGAAATGTATACTTTTTATCTTTTCTACCATAATAGTTTATTAATCTAATCTATCTGATGAATAAAATAAATCAAAAGACCTAAAGACATTGATTTCACCTCTGACTGGATTAGATTTCTTCTAATAGCACTGATAAGATAGATATGAGTTTTTTGTTGTTTGTTTTTATGTTTTATTTTAATGGAGTCTAGGGACATCTGAGACCTATGTGTTTTATGTGGCCTAAGTTTCCTTTACTTTGCACACTGATGGGACTTGACTTCTCTCTGCTGTTTAAGGGATAGCTTCTTATATATCATTCATAATACTTCCAGTAACATTCAAGAAGGCCTTCACATAAAAGAACAAGGAAAGTTCCTTGCTTTTTAATATTAAAAATATTTAGGTGGATAAATATTAAAAATATTTAGGTGGATAAAATTTAACAAAATCCAGCTCTTCTATGAAAACAGTAAAAAATTAATTCAGCTTGAAGACACATGTCATTTTGTGATATGATCAAACTTTTTTTTAGTTTGTCTTTTTTTTTTTTGCAAGGCAGTGGGGTTAAGTGACTTGCCCAAGGCCACACAGCTAGATAATTATTAAGTGTCTGAGGCCAGATTTAAACTCAGGTACTCCTGACTCCAAGGCCAGTGCTCTATCCACTGCACCACCTTGGTGCCCCTATGATCAAACTTTTATCTCTTGAGGATTATATTTCTATTGGGACAGTTGGAGGGAGGATACTTGGAAAGGGGATATAGGTATAAATTGACTATATGATCAAACTCAGCTCTTGAGAAGTGTGTCTATTATTGGGACAGTTGGAGTAATTATACTTGAAAAGACAGTGTTAAGTATAAATTAATTATGCTATAAGGATGCTTATGACTCTTGAGAATTGTAGTTCTATTAGGACAATTGAAAGGAGGGAATTGGTATATTTGATAGAGGGAATTGGTATAAGAAAGCTATAAAACAATTAGCACATGGAAAAAAAGATTATTCTGGGAGAAGAAGGCAGATGCCTTCTTATAAGATGGATAAATAGCACCATATGAAAAGGCCCAAAGAACCTAATATAGTAGGGGGAAAGAAGGGAGGCTATGAGCACTAAGTAAATCTTACTCCCAACAGATTTGGCTTTAAGAGGGAATAGTTCCCAACTAGGTTTAGAAATTCATCCTACCCTACAGGGAAGGGGGGGGGGGAAAGGAAAGAAAAAGGAAGAAGGTGATTAAAAGGAGGGGAAAAGTAAAAGTTTAAAAAAAGGGGGTGGGAGTAGAAAATGGTTGTGGGCTAGTTTCTCATATATCATTCTTGTACTCGTATTATCAGTCAAGCAGGCCTTCACATGAAAGAACAGGGAAGGTTCCTTGCCTTTAATATTATAGGTGAAAAATTTAACTTGAAAACACATCTCTTCTATGAAAGCAGTAAAAATTAATTCAGTTTGAAAGCACATCATTCTGTGATGTGATGAAATGTTTATCTCTTGAAGATTGTATTTCTGTTGGGACAATTGGGTTGATTAAAGGGGGGACAGATTGAGAGAGAAGCAACAGTCAAAAGGTAAAATAATGAGAAAAAAAGAGAAAAGAAGAAACAGGATGAAGATAGAATGGAGGGAAATACAGAGTTACTAATCATAACTCTGAATGTGAATGGGATGAACTCTTCAATAAAACATAAACGAATAGCAGAGTGAATTAAAAACCAGATACACACAGGGTAAAAGTAAAATGCTAGAGCAGAATAATTTATACGTCATATGAAGTTAGAAAAAAAAGAGGTAGTAAGTATAATAAATGAAAAGCCAGCTATAAACTGGAATAGTTTTTAGTTTATCTAGGTGGCTTATTTGAAGTCGTATGATTCAGTATGCTTATAACAGTCACTTTAAAAACACTATGTGTGTTTTTGTGTGAGTTTGTATATGAACTCATAGGAGAGGGATAGCTTCAGGTTCTTTTGTAGGTGGATTCTTTTGAGATTTCCTTCACTGCCATTATTTCACAATAAACTTCCAAAAAAACTGTGTAGTCATCAACTCATTTTCCTACCACCAATTCTTCTAATGCTTCAAAACAGTTTTGCAAGTGGCTCTCCCACCCACCCACCCCCAAACATTTATTATCTTGTGGCCAGCTTTCTGAAAGTAACTATGTTGGTCCCTGAGGACCAACATAAAGTGTGATGGTCATGGATACTGCAACACGCAGTGTGGAGGTTCAGATCACAGTCAGGTGGGAAGGTTGGTAGTCCTGATAGAGTGGAGCAGATTAGTAGTAGCAGACAGATGGTGAGGTGAACTGGATGGATAACTGGAAAGGTTATAAAGCTGAAACAGTCTGATATCCAAGCCCAGCATAGTTTGGACCCTGGGCAATCAGCTGGGTTGGACCCAAGAGGAAGAACTCCAAAAATGAATGGATTAACTTTCCCATGGACTGAGGACCTGGATTCTGGAAGACCTAAGTGTGTAGGTTCAGGTCTTAGCTCCATTATGGATTATGCTTAATCAAGAAGTAGGGGAGAGCAGAATCAGGTAGATGGTGAGATTGACTAGGTAGATGGTTGGAACAGGTGTGAAATTGAAACTCTAAGTCACCTGGCTTTTTGCTGTGCCTCAATTTTCCAGGCATAAAATGGAAAACACTGAAAAATTTAGTAATATTATATGCTTCAAATCAGAATTTCATGTAAGGCAGTTCTTCCTTGGATTCCATACAAGGAGTTTTAGTCACTGAAGTACCAAAAGCACATCATGCTTTGGCAGTTCTAAGGCAATCTCATGGAACAGACCCCCCAGGTAGTGCTGTGGTGAGGTTCCAGTGGACTATCCAGTTACCTCCCAGAGGGTCATGGGATTATTGACTATTATATAATTCTAGCAAATGATTTTGCAAATAAAACTTTGATTTTAAAGAAATATAGAGGAATAATAGGATAAGTCTTTTCCTCTGGGTCAGACTTTAGGCTCAAACAACCTAGAGGGAACAAAACTTTGGCTACCTAGCAGATTTAGGGTGTAGTAGGAGGAATATTGAAGTGAATGCCTTTTACTTCCTATACAAGAATAGAATGATTACATTAATGTGTGGAATACTCCATATTTCATTCTCTCTTGGTTGAAGTAAAGACCCCAAATCCTTTTTCTATCCAGTGACCAGGGCAGCATAGAAAAAAAATCCATTATCCATGCTCTTGGCTATTTAAGACAGGGTGGACAGTGGAGGTTTGGATGGAGGTGGGGTCAAAGAAGTGATCCAAAGAAGCTTCTGCCCCCTTTAAACCCATGAAAACATCTGTTCTTCTGCACTGAGGGAAGAATCAAGGAGAATGAGGTCGTGCAGAGAATGCATTCCAGATGACAAATGGGAAGATGTGTAGGGGTTGCCCCAGTTTGCAATATGAAACATATACAATCCTGACATGTCTTATAAAAATCACTAATTTTCACCCCATCCTTTTAGTTCTTTTATCTATTACCTTATGATTAAATTAGTAGCTTAAAGGGGTGGGGTTGTTAGTGGTGCTGAGAAAAGGGGGGGATTCACTATCACTTTGGGACTATTGTTTCTGCTTCCTTTTGTATGACATCATTTCTCTTATCCATTTCAAGTTTATTTACTGTCTGAATCCACATCCATTTATGTGCCCTTGGATCTGAAGTATTGTTTATATATTTTTGTGTTGTTAATATTTTTAATTGATGTTTTTAAAGTAGATGTACTTTGTGTATTTGTCAGGCCAACAAAGTTGAGCATAAAAAGGGCAGGTTTTTTTTTAAAGTAACTATATAAGGTGAAAATTCCCTTTGTGTATGTGTGTGTGTATGTGTATGTGTGTGTATATGTGTGTAAATGTCAGGTTTTATCAGCCATGATATTCATTAATATTTATTGTAACAGTTTACAATGCAGACCCTTGATTCTCTCAGGAATATGAATAAACTAGATGACGTAACTTTGGAAAATGTAATAAATCTATAGTTGAAACCATTCCTTCTAATGGGAAGTTTTTTTAAGGTTGTAAAGCTAAATTGCCCCCACCAGGATGAAGGAAGTACTGCCTAGAGCTGTAGGCAATCATCATTTACTTCTTGTGTCACCTTTTCTTTGTTGGAATGTCATGTCACATTTTGGATTTTATCTGGTATTTTGTTTTCAGTTATTATTTTATTGTGTCCTTCTCCCCTAATTTTCACTGAATATACAGGACCCTAATGGTATTAAATACATAGACCATTATTTACTTTTTCCTTTATTAGTGGTTGTTTTTAGGGTTTTTTAAAATTTTTTAATGTGTTATCCCATGTTATCCTGAAGTCATCAGATATGGGGATTAAATAGATGTTTCACATACAGAAATCTCATAGAATGGTATCAGTGACCCTTTGGCTTGGAAAGAGGGGGATCTGGCTTTACCTCTACTGCTGAAATCTATGACCTTGGCTAAGTGACTTTGCAGAACCTCCATTTCCTCTTTTATGAAAAGACTCAGACTAGATGATCTATAAGCACTAATGTTCTCAGATTTTGTGAATTGGAAGAAACTGGAATTTGTCTGGTCCACTAATCTGCCTTTTGCAGCAATATCTTCTATAAACATCCTTGACAGGTGTCTACTCAACATTTTCTTGAACATGAATTACTTACCATGATGGAAGACTAGGTAACCACATTTCATTTTGAGACAACTCTGATTTCTTTCTTAAATTGTTTTGAAAGTAACCTCCCTATCATCCTTTGACTTCTGGTGATCTACAGAATAAATCTAAGCACTCTTCCAGATGAGATTTCTTCAGATACTTGAATATCTACTACCATATCCCCATTGTTTTATCTTTTCTGTACTTAGTATCCAAAAGTCCTTTTCTTCACCTCATAAGGCATAGTTTCCAGAACCTTCACCATCCTAGTGTTCCCAACTCTTGTGCTTCAGTTTGTCATTGTCCCTACTAAAATATCACTAAAAATTTCAGATATAATTTGATCAATGTCAAGTATACAGGGACTATTCTTATTTTGTTCCAATTCCTATGTTTCTTTAAGAATATATAAGACTTTTAACTAGCACAATACAATATTCATTGAATTTATAGCCCTATAAAATCACTGCTATTAAAGTGGATCTTTTGAATCTCATTTGTATATAGTTGATACTTAACTAAAATTAAACTTGATATTTATCTCTATTAGAACTTCATCTTGTTAACTAGATCCTTCCAACTCGTTAAGATCTTTTACAATCCTATTTCTACCCATGTCAATCAAGATACCCCTAACTTTGTGTCAACAATAGAATTTGGTATATCTTTTTTGTTTTTGTTCAGTCTTTTTAGTGGTGTACAGCTCTTCATGACACCATTTGGAGTTATCTTTGCAAAGATACTCCAATATTTGTCATTTCCTTTTCTAGCCCATTTCTTAGATGTGGTAACTGAAGGTCAATAATGTGACCAGAGTCACATAGCTAGTAAGTGTTCTGGGCCAGAGTTGAACTCAGGAAGAGGACTCTTCCTATTAGGTCTAACATTCTAGCCCCTGTTCCACCTAGTTGCCATGCATATGGCCCCATTCCATTTCTATTTTGAGTTTGACATCAGTGCCTCATCTATACAAGACAGTAATGTATTTATGTACAATGGTTAGAACTAATTAGTATTTCCAATATTCATATTTATGAAACTGATTATTTTATATTCCCTTAGAGAATTATGTTTTCCTCTAGTCTTTATTCTTCTCTTTTTCCTCATTTCCTTCCTTCTCACATTCCTCAGTTGTTTTTTTTAACCTATGGCTAAAATCCTATTGTATTACTGTATTTTCCCTCAGTTATGTAAAGTTTTAAGATTTGGAAGTAGATATTACTCAGTTTAGCAAGTTTTTACTTACCCATCAAGATTTGCTATTGTACAGGGCCCCATCAAAATATTTTGGAGACTTAGTCAGAACTGTTCTAATAAATGTAATGTGTCGGATTTAAAAAACTATTTAGAGAGCAGAGTCTTTGTGAAGTTATATGGGCCACCTGTACAAGACGTAACTCTGAGGAGAATGAACTCAATGGACCGTGCTGTACTTGGAAAAAATAGCTTTTTTTTCTTTTCCTTTTCCTTTTTTCTTTCTTTCTTTTTTTCCCCTTTAACTGAATTAAATCAAGCTGGCAGTGATCTGAGCAGCCTTTATTGAGAGCTCTGGATGGTTGATAAATGGAGCCTGCCTGTCTGAGCTGCTGTAGGATCCATCTGCAGTGCAGGTGGGTGTTGGCTGAGAGTCTAGGTGACCACTGCATGCTCACTTAGTTCCTTTACTGACTAGGATGAGAGGATTTTTTTTTCAGTCCTTAGGAAAAAAACAAAGCCCCCACCTCCTTCTCAATCATGATGAAAGCATTTTAGAAAGACTTGGATTCAGCCTAGCAGTGGATACAAGTACAGGTCTCTTGGAGTCTGTTCTTGGCTCTTGACTTTGAGCTAGTCAGCTGCCCTCTTTGCTTAGAATTCTCCTGTAAAATAATATTCCCTCTGGCATTAATACTTACCTCATAAGGTTATCTAGAGGATAAAATGGTAGTAATAATGGCTTGTATGTTTACCTCATTCCCTTCTCAGTAGAACTCAAAGCACTTTATAAACATTGAACCCAAACCTGCTCACAGGAAGAGTTTTTGAAGCTGTACTCAACCTAACACAATGAGAAAAATCATACTTTGGTAAATGACTCCAGTGGCCTGAAAGTTGTCTGTAACTTATAACTCTATCCTCTTTCCTTACTGGTGCACAAAAACAAAAACAAAAACAAAAAAATAAAACAAAACATTGAGTTGAACTGAGTGGGATGATAGAGATGGAGGAATATGACTATAATGTATATCTGGATAAAGAGATTGATATAATCAGGAGAGTTCATAGTGAGGGTTGGGACTTAAGGTGCAGCAGAAACTCCTTATTCCTGGAAAAAGACTCAGATGAAATAATACAGGTAAAACATTCTTCAAACTTTAAAGTATTATATGAATACTAGTTGTTATTCTTACACTCCTAGACTGCAGGACATTTGAGAAATTTAACACTGACCCCTCCCCATCCAAGACTCCCCAGTGAACAATTACATCATTTGGAGACTGATATTTTCTACTGGAGTCTGTTGTGTAAAGAATTTTGGAATTTTCAGAGTATTTGTTGTAGGAACAAAGGGAAGAAGAGATGCACAGAATTTAGCATTATTTGGCCTGGCCCATAGTTCCTGTGAAAGCTAGTGATCTTTATGCTTAAGGGGGCGTTCCCCTGGGACTGTGTCTAGATATTTCCAATACAAAGGCATCAAGAGAGTCATTAACTTTTTCCAATATCATATGTTGAATTACTGGCATATTCTAGGAAAATAACCATCCCTGGATTCTGAGTCCAATTGTAGTATAGTTGGGGTACCTTACTAGCAGCTAAAGTTCTTATATATTGATCCTATTCCACTTGTACACCCTAAACCATAAATTTCTAAGATCACTCTCCAAAGATCATTTGTCATTATGTAGTCAATTCTAGCTCAACAGTGCTGGTCATATACTACTATTAAGTTTGTCTTTATAGAAGTTTCCCATAGGCCTTCCCTGCTTAGGCTAGTTAGCACAGTGGATAGAATGCCTGGCCTATAGCCAGGAAGACCTGAGTTCAAATTTGGCCTTTTACAATATTAGCTGTGTGACCCAGGACAAGTCACTTGATCCTGTTTGTCCCAGTTTCCTCATGTATAAAATCTATAAAATGAAGAAAATGACAAACCACTCCTTATTTTTGTTGAGAAAACTCCAAATGTGATCACAGAGAGTCGGACCTGACTGAAAAATGACTGAGCAACAATAAAGATGCAGGGAAAGAAGAATGGCAGTGGTGCCATCTTCTTTGTGTCTTGGTAGTTGGAATCTATTCCTTTTCCTCCACCCTTGAATGACCTGGACCTCTCTTCCCTTCTTCCTTCCAACTGAAAGGTTTCAGATAATGGCAGCAAGTTTTTCATCACTTAAGGAGGAAAAAGGCAAGTCCTAATAAAAATAAGATAGGTGATGGTGCAATGGAAAAATTTCCAGACTTGGAGTCAAATGATAGGGATTCATATTCCAATTCTGCCACCACAGAAGGAAAACTTTGTTCAAGGCTTTGAAGACACTTTGAAGTAAATATATGATGAACCCAGCTGGGTCATTGGTTGAGACATTACAAAGTTGTTAGGTTCCAGGGATTTACATGTGGAGAATGAATGCTGTTGAGAGATTACCAGATTGTAAATTCATCAAAGGACTCTGATGATATCATAAGACGTGAGGCATTGGTGTCCTATGGCAGCATTGGAAGCCTTCCTCCTGGTCTGCTGTAGACCTAGGTTCTATACCTACCCAGTAGTTATTACAGTCATAACACAGCAATGACACAGTCTTCTTTTCTGTTTCTATTGCTTGGGCACAGCTGCACCAAGTCATTCTTTCCAGTGTAAATAATGGTTCATGTTTCCACAGGCTGTCGCGAGATCTTTCTGTGTTTATGAAATGAACCCATGTCACCACCCTCATTTGGAAAGATTTAACATATGGATGAAGCCAGGGAATAACATAGGAAAGCCAGTTACTTTTTTTCTCTTTTCTCCCTAGATGCATCTTGTGCCATGTGAACATTTAGATTGGCTTGGGTGGTACTGATTTGTACCATAATGAATGTGAGGTATAAAAATTGTATCATTTTCCATCAGTCTGATTTGAACATTGCATGTTGGCATTTTTTCTTTCATATTTTATGTAAGGAATAAATGTCCATTTCACAAGATGGCACTTTCCAAGCCAAGAATAATTCAGGCAAGAGCCTCTTTTGACCCTAATGCCTTTAGTTTTGAGAACAAGAGATTTATATAAAGCCTCAAAGCAAAAATCACTGATGGCTTCCTTTTTCTACTCCCGAAGTAAGATAAAGAATAATAGCAGTTTGGGGCAGAAAGTCTATGGATAATAATAGGACATTTATCACTTTAAGATATATGAAGCACATGATAGTCCTATAAAAGTTTTGGTCTCCATGCCAAGTTTGTTATTTACCCAGAGAAAGTGGATAAATGTCACTAAGATGCAAAGGAAGGTGAAGCTGATTACAGTGATTAAGGTAGAGTGGGAAAACCCTTGACTTTCCTTGGAGTCAGAGGGCCTTGACTCAAACCTGCCTCCAACCTTTATTATTACCTTTGTGACTTTAATAAGCAAGTCACATTATTTCCTTGGGGTCATCCTCCCCATCTGTAAAATGTAGATGTACTAGATTATTATCCTTTATTTGAGCATCTAAATAAGACCAAGTAAAATTTCATAATTAATTTACTTTATTTTCACCTAAGTTATATAAGAAGTAGGATTTAAATATAAACAGAGTGAAAAAGAATGAAGTAAAATGTTTCCCTTTTCTTCCCCAAATTTGTGTAAGTACCTAAGTGGACATTTTCTAAATTTTGAAGTAGAAACCTGAAAATAAGTTTTAGATTACTATAATCAAGAAAACATTGATGAAATTTGCCAAGTAACCCTTTTAAAACAGACTCAATGACTTGCCTTCTTGATCTCATGTGTAAAAATCAAAGTCAAGAGTATGACATGCTAATACAGGTTCATAGATACAAATCTAAAACAAATAGAAAGGAAAACCAACTTAAGATGCCCAGGTGAAAATACTATAATATACACAAATATATAATATTGTCCCTGGAGTCAGAGGACCCGAGTTCATATCCAGCCCCAGGATGCTTACTAAATTTGTGGCCCCTGGACAAGTCACTTACCCCCAATTGCCTGCTAAAACAAAATAAAATAAAAAATTGAAATAAATTTTATCTAATAATGGTGGATACAGTATACTCAATTTATAAACATTGCATAAAAAGGGATGTAAAAGATTCAATCCTTTACTGAAAGGATTAATTCACATGCAATTGAAAAAGAAAGTCTGTTTGATATTAAAATATAATGTACTTCATCTTCTAACATTGAGTATGATGTGTCTATATATGATAAGCAGGAGTTCTTAACTCTATAGGGAGCCTTCCTCAATCCCTCTTAATTCTAGAACCTTTTTGATATAATTTCCTGTTTACCTTGTATATAGCTTATTTTGTGTACATTTGTTTACATATTTTCCATATAAAATTGTAAGTTTCTCGAGGGCAGGGATTGCCCGTTGCCTCTTTTTGTAGCAATTAGCACATAATAGGGACTTAATAAATTGATTGATTGATATTTTGCATCATGGACTCCTTTGACAGTCTTCTGAAACCTGTAGACCCCTTCTCAGAATAAAGTTTTTAAATGCATAAGATAAAAGGCAACCAGTTATATTGAAATAGTTCAGATATTTTTAAAAACAAGTTTATAGGGGCAGTTAGGTGGCATAGTGGATAGAGCACCGGCCCTGGAGTCAGGAGTACCTGAGTTCAAATCCAGCCTCGGACACTTAATAATTACCTAGCTGTGTGGCCTTGGGCAAGCCACTTAACCCCATTGCCTTGCAAAAAAAAAAGTTTATAAACAGGTTAAGAACACTTGATACAAATTCTTATATCCCACTTATTAGGGAACTTTGAATATGCTTATTCTACAAGATAATTTCCATATCTTTTTTTTACATCCCTGATCTGCACTCCACACATAGAGAGCATCCTTTCTCTAATGGTAAAAGCAATCTGTTTTTTATTAAAAAAAAAAAACTAGTAAAAGGAACTACAGATTTTTGTGATATATTTCTTCAGTGCTCTCTTATCCTTTATAGCTTATTTAAAGTAAAATCTGTTGAAATTATTCTGATACTGTCTCAACTTTCTGTTAAGAACAAAGAAGGTTCTCTCATTTCAAAGATTGACAAGGATACTTTGTTCAGTTTTGATCTTCTTTTAATTTGAAGGTTAAACTTAACCCCCTCATTTGCTTTTGAGTAACAAGAATGTTTCCATTGTTTGATATGGGGGGGGGCTAAATTATCATTGAAGAATCTGTTACTTCCATCTTAGTAAATTTGGGTGGCTTTGAAGTTCAGGCTAATTTCTTTTGGTTTGAACCTTAAGTTTTTTCCTTGTTTTACAAAATAGATTTTTTTATGTTTTCAATTATATTTGCTCCTATCTTGTTAACTTTATATTAAACTCTTACTTGATACTGTCAAATTGCATTGAATGATATTCTATTGCATTTCAGGCAGACCATCTGTAAGATCATTGATGTAGTTAGATAAAATAAGTCTCATAAGCAAATATTTAATGTATTTCAAATCTGATCCTCGCCTCACCTCTGCTATAGATTGTAAGCTACAAATAGCTTAGATATGAGTTTTCTACTACAGAAACTTCTTCCTGTAACCCTCTTCTCTAAATTTAATATTCAATCATATAATTTTGAGCCAAATTTTAGCTTTAGGGGAAAGATATATTGCAGAAAAAACTAATAACTGATATTTATATAGATACCTGAAAGACAAAATACTATATATTATCTCATTAGAGACACCCATGTGATGAAGTGGTAGAGCACTGGGTCTGGAGTTAGAAAGAGTTCAAATCGAGTCTCAGACACTTATCAGCTGAATGACCCTGAGCAAATCATTTAATCTTTTTCTGCTTCAGTGTTCTATGTGAGGAAATTAGATATAACAATGCCATTTACTTTGAAGTGTGGTTGTGAGGATCATTGAGATAATCATTGTAAAAATTGGGACAAAGGAGACACTTAATAGATGTTTGCTTCCTCTATCACCACCTCTTTCCTTTGATCCTCACAATGATCTTGTATTAGTAAGTATCATTTCCATTTTACAGATGAAAACACTACAGTTGAGAACTTAGTTGTCTACGTCATAAAACTAATAAATGCTAATGATTTCCCAGTCCAATATTTTTTCTGCTGGATAATCTCTCCTCTCAATTTGTAAAATCTGTTAGCATCAAAACTTTCAATTTTGGTAAATTTTAAAAAAATCTCTTACTGTGAGGCAGACGGAGGAATTGAAGGTATATGTCTAATGTAGTGTAGTTCTCGAATCGTTTCCAATCTTCAGAATACTTCAGAAGGATAAAAACTGTCTCAGCCCACCACTCCACTGTCTGTAATTTTAAAAAAAAATACAAGAGAAGAATGAGACAAACATACATAAGAGACAAAGAACTAGAAGAGTACTTAACTAGAAGGTGTAGTTTTTATTAAATATTGAAATTATTAATCCATGACAAAATCAAACAGATATCTGAGAAAGCAGGAAAATAGGAAACAGTAGACAGACCATCTCTCAGGCTCCTTTTAGACTATTGTGATTCCCTGGGTTTTGAGAACTATTATTTTATTATTCCAGTATATGAAGTGTTAAATTGGAAAAGAGGCTACCTATATGTTCTTTCTAGTCTTCCATTTTTTTTTTAGGTTTTTGCAAGGCAGTGGGGTTAAGTGACTTGTCCAAGGCCACACAGCTAGGTAATTAGTAAGTGTCTGAGGCCGGATTTGAACCCAGGTACTCCTGACTCCTGGGCTGGTGCTCTATCCACTGTGCCACCTAGCTGCCCCCATAGTCTTCCATTTTAACTTGTAGAATAATGAGAATTAAATTTACATTTTGGAATTCAGCATTGTTTAATAAGTTAAATGTTAATCTAATATCCTAAAGATCCTCAAAGGAAGTGCCCCAGACTATTGCTGTAGTAATTTTTGTGAGTTGCAAGATTTTTGCCCTCTCTTCTAAACCAACCTAAGATATTGTCCTTTTCTCTCCACCTTGCTGCCACTCTGTAATTCAAAGGTTCAGAAGTTGTAATTATTTTGTACAAGATTATTGTTAGAGAGGTAGTCCAGTGACTTTCTGAGGAGTTACTTTGATAGTCATAAAGCTTTTTTGTTATCTTTTAAAATTTTATTTATTTAAGGCAATGGTGTTAAGTGACTTGCCTAAGGTCACAAAGCTAGGCAATTATTAAGTGTCTGAGGCCGGATTTGAACTCAGGTCTTCCTGACTCCAGGGCCGGTGCTCTATCCACTGCACTACCTAGCTGTCCCAGATAGTCATAAAGCTTTTTTAAAAAATTTCAAGTAAGGAAAAAAATTAGATATTTGTTGTTTACATAATTAATCATTCTAAAGAAGATGACTGAGAATTTTACTCTTGACTTTTTACTCCTTGGCAGTTTCCAAAAAGTTATGTCATGGAGCCCAGAATGGATTTTAACTCTTTTGTTTCTTAAAAGTGCCCGAGATTTATTTTTGCAAAGCTTCATAGAGTTAAAAGACTGAAGATTAATACTATTTCTAAATTCCCAACAACTGTCATAGGCTCTCTCTACTATTCCAGATAACTTCTTTCATATATTAACTTTGTAGTAAAATGTTTTAGACCTTGGAGAAAAAAGAAGAAAAAAAGTTCTTTGCAAGAAAAGTGTATTTTTATGGAAATAATGAAAATATTGCATCTCTGGGTTTCTTTTTAATAAAATTTGTATTAATTGAGATCAGGTGGCAAAAAAATTACATGTACAAAAATAGCATTAGAAAAAGTATATCCTGTCAAAAGATGTTACTTAATTTAATAAAGTGAATCATAGGGGCAGCTAGGTGGCGTAGTGGATAGAGCACCGGCCTTGGAGTCAGGAGTACCTGGGTTCAAATCCGGTCTCAGACACTTAATAATTACCTAGCTGTGTGGCCTTGGGTAAGCCACTTAACCCCATTTGCCTTGCAAAAACCTAAAAAAAAAAGTGAATCATAAATTGAATACATTTTCTATGCATTTTAATAAAGGTTCTTCATTTGATTCTGTAGAATTAGCTTTTGGGAAATAGGAAGATATTGAATGAAATGTTTGTTTCTTTATAACAGTGTGTTCATTCTGTGTATTTGTTGAATCAGTCAGTTATGAAAACAGTACTTTGCCTTTTAGTTGTTAAAAAGTTTCACTTGGAAAGTGTCTTTTATTTTCCCCTTAGAAACTCAAGAATGTGTTCGATTAGAATGAGAAACTAGGTTTCTTCTGTTGTTTCTGTTGAATTACTCAGAAATAATGTTCTACCTATAGTCCCCCTTATAGCTCTAATATG
Source organism: Macrotis lagotis (assembly GCF_037893015.1). Classification (NCBI taxonomy): domain Eukaryota; kingdom Metazoa; phylum Chordata; class Mammalia; order Peramelemorphia; family Peramelidae; genus Macrotis; species Macrotis lagotis. Next base: position 545,159,144 of record NC_133658.1, read on the forward strand.
CTTCTATGATTCTTCATCGCTTGTTACATACACTTCAGAATCATATATTGTATTAGACTTCTGCTAGATGATGTCTTAGTTGCCTTTTTGAACAGAAATTTAGCACTGTGATTCCAAGTGTGGAACATATCAAGATGATTTGGGAAGGATTGTTGTGTTATTGTTTTCAACTTTGTCTACCTTGAAATGGATATAGTATACCACAGGCCACCATTGTAATTTCCAAGAAAATTTAAAGAAGACAGCAATAAAAGTCAGCAACTTCATTTCCAAGAATTACCCATCAACTCTTTATTTTATTTCATACTTAATAGACAACTGACTCTTTTATAGTTTTCCTAATCTTGCCCATTTTGTCTACAGTTGAGCAGGGAATTCCTGACTATTCACCCACCACATGACTTTGACTTCCTCATAAACTAAGCAACCGAGGCATCCACAGCCAATTGAACATGGCATTTATTTTTCCTGTTCTTGCATCCTTTGCCATTTTGCTAATGAGCTGGAAAATAGCCAATATCCAGGCAGCTGGAAATAGAGAAAACCCAGGTGTAAGACAGTAAAAGCTCTCTCTTATTGGGTTAAAAAGCACTCCTTTTTCCTTATTCACTACAGAGAAACTAAAATCAGTTTTATCTCATCCTTTGCAAACTGGAAATATGATTTATGTAAAATTAGTCATTTTAACAATATCATTACAGCAAAATTTCTTTTCTTTCTTTTCTTCCTTTCTACCTTCTTCCTTCTCTTTCACTTGAGTGTATTAGTTTGGGATTTTTATCTGTGCAATGCTAAAGCCACATTTGACTTCTCCATGAAATACATTTTAATAAAGAAAAATTGATCTCAGCATACAAATCCTGAACTGTATAACACTCACATGGCAATACAGGTTTCCCAAATTTGAAATCGTGTGTGTGTGTGTGTGTGTGTGTGTGTGTGTGTGTGATGACTAAAATTAAGTGTACTGTCTTTTGTGATTCCAGAGAAATTTAGCTTCCAGGAAAAAAAATTATGTTAAAGAAAAGTTTTAAAAAATCTGGACAGAACAAGAGGCTATTGAGGTAAATAAAGCTGGTAGAAATTAGATTCCTACATCAGAATTAACTTTACTATGGTTTAAACCTGGTTGGCCAGCTAGTTTTAAAATACAGGTGATCAAGCATGGTGACAAATATCTATAATTCAACTACCCCAAAGGTTGGGACTGCCAGATCTCTACAGTAGACTAAAGCCCAGTGGAGTCAACTCAGATTAGAATGGGCACCATTAAACAATATTGTAGGTCTCATGGTAACTATTTTATTGTATTTTTCTTTCTTTTGTTGATATTACTCATTTAAAATTTATTTTGGTTCATGCTGCACTTGACAGTGTCATAGGCCATGTAGCTAACTGGACTATGTCAGTAGGATTTCCTCTATATCATTAATATGATCAGACCCACCCTCCCCCTTGCCAAAGGGGACCCTAGGAATAGATTGTCTAAGGAAGAGATAGAAGGAAGGAAAGGAATGAGGGAGGGAGGAAGATGCATGTCATAGGGTCAAAATGGACATCAGCTGAAGGGCTATAAATAATCCAGCATAAATTAGTCACCACTGATGGTAAAAATAATTCAGAATCTATGTCCTGTTCCTAGTGATTCAACAGCTCTTGATTGTCAAGACAATAAAGAAATTCACCTTTTTTACTGGGTCAGGGATTTGTTGGATGTTGATATACCACTTATTTCTCCCTAGCTATAGAAGTTGACTAGAAAAAGACCTCAGAGAGATTGACAATATCAAAAGAGTGGGGAAGGTATCTTCTCATATCTCACACTGGTAGAGAATATTGGAAACTTTACCTATTGTAATTCAAAATGTCATATGGTATAACCTACTCGACTCAGTCTGCCTCTTATTACTTCTGCCTGTGTATCAGGCAACTTTTCCTTTGCTAGAACTATTTGTTTTCCTCATACAGTCACCTCATGATTCAGAGGTAAAGTAAAGATTGTTCTTCTTTCCCTTCTCCTCTTCATAAGGGCAGCTAAGTGGTTCAGTGACCTTAGAGTCAAGAGGATGGGAAAGGAAACTTGAATCCATCCTCAAACATTTGTCACTTACTAGCTGTGTGACCTTGAGCAAATCTTAACCCTGACTGCCTCATATCCAGGGCCATCTCCAGTCATCCTGATTCATATCTGGACCCAGATGGCTCTAGAGGAGAACATAAGACTGGTCACTCAGCACACAAACCCCCTCATTCAAATCTACCTCATGTACTTGTCATGGCATCTCCTCCCTGATATCATTGTCTTCTTCTAGAATGAAGGACAAACATTATCATCATCATCATCTTCATCAGGACCAGAATTTTTCATTGTAATTTAGTAACAAATATTTTTCATTATGTGGTGGTGTTTTTCTTTCCATTTACATTGTTGTAGACCATTTTATATAAATTTATTTCTTGCCTCTGCTTACTTCACTTTATGATAGCATATATAAGTATCTCCATGCTTCTTTATATTCATCATTTACATCATTTCTTCAACACCATAATATTCCATTACATACATTTATCACAATTTGTTACATGCTCCTCCAAATGATTGGTATTTCTTCACTTCCAATCCTTTTTTACACAAAAAATAAATATTTTAATACATATGAAGTCTTTCTTTTTTTAGCATAATAGACTACCTAGCTCACAGTGTGTAGACACTTTAACTTCATTATAGTAATGTTTGTCCTTCATTTTCAAAGAAGACCATGACATCAGGGAGGTGATGCCATGAGAAGCACATGAGTTGAATTATCAGCCCTGTCTTCAACCTGGAAGACATGAGTTGAAAAAGTTAAAAGTTGTTAAAGTTTATTAAAATAGGAAGATTTTTTAAAAAACATTTTTTATTTTAATTTTTCAATAAAAGAATTTTTTTAGTAGTTTATCAGTTATTACTGCTATCATATTGATAATTGAATCAATGGAACCATATTTCTATAGCCTTAACCAGTATTTTCTTACCTTGGTCCTTAATCAAAAATCTCTTAAATGCAATAATGTTACTAAAAGGATAATGATATTGCAAGTAAATAATGTTTGATTTTATATGAACTCATAAATTCCTTAGTGGTTATTAAATTAATTATTTAACTAAGATTACAAATGTCCTTCATGCTTAGTGTTAAATCAGTAAGCATGACTGTTATTCTAATAGAGGTTTCTGACCTCATTTGAGTCAGAAAGAACCCTGGCAGATAGAAACTTGGTGGCCAGGAATCAAGCTAAAGAAAGTAAGAAATGAAAATACCCTCTGTATCTGAGTGTAGCATATCGCATATTTTCTTAGCAGTCAATTTAGTTCAGCTTGTTAAATAATCATTTAGACAAAAGCAAAAATGAAATTCTTCCTGCCTTTGATAAGTTAACATTTTTTTTCTAGAATAATAACATCTATACAGCACAGTGCAAAAGAAGATAGAATAAGCATAAATTAAATGCCTACTGTTTATCAAGGGCTGTGCTAGTTGTTCATTCATTTTTTTTCACTTGTGTCTGGCTCTTCCTGACCCTATTTGGGTTTTTTTTTGGCAAAGATACTGAAGTAATTTCCTATTTCCTTCTCCAGAAACTGAAGCAAACATGGTTAAGTGATTTGCCCCAGGGTCACACAGCTAGGAACTATCTGAGAATAGATTTGAACTTAAAAAAATGAGTCTTCCTGATTCCAGGGCCAGCACTACATCCATTCTGCCACTAGTTGCTTGATAAATTTTATCTCATTTGATCCTCACAAAAAACCCCTGTGAGATAATTATTGGTATTATCCCTATTTTACAGTTAAGGAAACTGAGGCGGGCAGAAGTAAATTGAATTGCCCAATGACACACGGCTAATAAGTGTCTTGAGGTTGAATTTGAACCCAGGTCTTTATAATTCCAAACCCAGCACTCTATTCTAGTCTACCACTTAGATACCCAAATATAGGTAGAGAGTAAAGAGGCAGGAAAGGTACTAGGCAAAGACATCTAGGAAAAACTTAGGAAGGAAAAAAGTCACTATCAGCGTGGGGCAGAAGAATAAGTAAAAGCATCGTGGAAGGAGGTCCTATATGAGCTGTAATTTAAAGGAAGGTAAGTATTATGAAATTGCTTCATATTTAGTACATCACCAGATACTAGTAGGTGCTTATTAAATATTAGTTAATTGATAAAATTTGAGTGGAATGTATTCTAGACATGAGGTTAGAGGTAGAGGTCAGATTTTGCAAAAGTATAGAGACAAGACAGGAAAAAATGTAGTTCCCAGGTTGGCTGTAGGATACATTAAGAGAGTTATGTGAAATAAACATGGGAAGGTAGCTATGGAGCTTGCTTATATAGGATTTTAAGGGCCAAGCTAAGAAAGAGGGTATTTGACCCCAGAGGAAATTTTTGGCAGAAAGTTATTAATTTGAGATTGCAGACACAAGAAACAGGGAGATGAGCAATGATCAGGGCTTGAATTAAGATAGTGGCTATATTAGTTAAAAGAAGAGGAAAGAAGATGGTATAGGAAGAGAAATGGCTATATTTTTACGTAGTCCATATGTACATATACAAAAACAATTTTAGGAGAAATGCACAAAACAAACAGCTTTTTGGATTATGAGGATAAGGGAGATGAAAGAATGAAAGTTCACTCCAATGTTATGATCCTGGATATGACTTGAATAGTTGGTGGTGTTTTGGGAAAGAACTGTGTTTTGTGATCCTGTTAGAGGACTACATTCTTTTAGCCTTCACCATCCGTCTTTGAGTGCTTACTAGCAACTTATTAACTATGTTTATGCAGGTGTCACATAACTAGCATGTTGCATCTATTGTCCTGGGCTGCAGTGAATAGAACACCAGACCTGGAGTCAGGAAGACCTGAGTTCAAATCTGCCCTCAGACCCTTCCTAGCTGTGTAACCCTGGGCAAGTCATTTAACCCTGTTTGTCTCAGTTTCCTCAACTGTAAAATGGGCTGGAGAAGGCAATAGCAAACCACTCCAGTATCTTTGCCAAGAAAACCCCAAATGGGATCACAAAGAGGCATACACAGCTGAAGTGACTTAACAGCAACAACCTGTTGTCTATATGAAAAAGAACCTAGCCTTGTGAAGATAGATAGATGTGGTGTTGGCAGAACACCACAGGGAAGAGATTTAGTCATTTGTATTTAATCAAATTATTTTCATTTCTTCTCATATCATTTCTTGCTTATAGAGGATCATGAAGTGGTACTCTTGCTTGTGCATTTTCCATATACCAGTTTAAATAGGAGAAATACACATAATTTTGACCACTTTTAAGTCACTAGAATGTTTAAACATGAAAGGACTAAACCACCACTGCTCTGCATGGACTCACTTATACCACGGATTAGAATCTCATTGTAGAATGATTTTTCCTGATTCTTAAAAATTATGGTGCTTCAGAAAGTTATGATGACAGTAGAACTGTTCAATCCCTATAAAATGCTCATTTATTCAACAATAAAAAATAAATGAATCCACATAATGTGGGCTTACAGCTAGAGGCAGCTGTGGGAAGCATGTTTTTGGTCTCTTACATCAAAGTGATACAGACAGTACTCCACACAAAAAGTATAGATTGAATGTCTTTGAAGTATCAGTTGTTGGATATGCTGCTGCCCCCACTCTCCAGGAGTGTACTGCTCTTTTCCTCGGGAATATAATGATAATATAATAATCACATACATATATAATGCCTTTCCAACAATTCAAAATGCTTTTATAGCTAATATTTCATATGACTTTAGATTTTTGCCTACCTATCATCCCAGAAAATTTTCACTGGAATGTTTTCCTAAAATATGTTTATAAAATTAACTGAGATAATGAGATTTATATAAGCATACACATATGAAGACATAATTATATGTGTGCATCTAAGCTTTGACTCTCAGACTACATACACAGTATCTCTTTTGGGATCCAAAATCATGGTATTAAGCACTAAAATGAAATTCTAGAATGAAAATAAAGGAAGGGGGTAGAAATCTTTTGATCAAATAAATACACAATAAGTAAAAAAATGTTATATAAAGTAGAACCATCACTGGATCAATCTGTTAAAAAGGGAATGGAAGAGAATAATGAATAGAAGCTCAGGTATAAACTCATGAAATTAGATGATTCAATTATATGCATTATTTATTTTTTAATACCACTTAACTTCTAGGAGTGAATTTATTGGTAATACATTATAAAGAATGAAATGAAAATCAAACCAATTCTCATTCTTTGCTCAGTGGTGAACTCTGAAGATTTTTGAAATTCTCCCATTATGTTCTGACTTTCTGTGCCATTTATGATAAAACAATTATATTATTTCTTTGGAATAAGATCACAAAAAAGCAGTAAAAAAGTTGAAGTGGAATGTGATTCTTTAGGAGCCAAAAATGTATATTTGAGTATAATTTTAATAGTAGCAACTCATTTATTTTATAGAGAGTTCTGTCAAGATGAATTAAATTTCATATTTTGTCTTCTCCATCCTTAAGCAAGAGCCAAAATTGAAAAAAAAACCCACATAATATATTTTTAGTATTAAACTATCTATTACTGATAGATAATGACAGAGTAGTAGCAGAAGGCACCAGTTAGTCTGCATTAGCTCATGTGCTCTGGATAACTGGTGAACTCTGTACATTTCTCAAATTCTACCACTATGTTCTGACTTTTTGTTGCATTTCTGATGTCTTCTTTTCCCAATCTTTGTTAGAGCACTTAGTATGGTGCCAAGTTACTGTTGCTTTCTAAAATTATTTGCCTTGGGAAAATATGAGAGTTATAGTCATTAAAATTATTTAAGCTATTTAGAATTCTCCTAGCTCCATTGACTTTTCATCATCTCATATAGCTTCAAAATTTGGTAGTAAGCATCCACATTGAATTTGGTCACTTATTTTGAGATTCAAATGATTAGGAGAGAGGGCATGGTGTAGAAAAGGAATTCTCGAACTTTTTTGAATCTTGGATCCTAGTTACTCCTCAGAATAATGTTGTTTTTAAAAAATTCATAATTGGGGGGTGGAGCCAAGATGGCAACATGAGCAGATCGTGTCTTAGGCGCTCTCTCATCAAAACTAAGGACTCTAACTAAATTTTCGAGAGACAGAACCCACAGAGGGACCCAGTGAGGCAGTTCTCCTACTCAAGGTAACCTGGAAAAGAACAGAAAGGCTCTGCTCCCCAGGGTTGGAGGGTTGACCCACCAGAGTGAAAGAACTTCAGCCTCCCGGAGGCAGCCCCAGGGCTCTGGGAGCCGCAGCTCACAGCAGCAGGGGAGTTTCCTGACGTATACCCCAGGGAGCACCAGGCAAAAATTGGGGGAACAGCGGGAGGAAGCCCAAGCCCTCAGGGCACACAGCAAGCAGCATGGCCACCACAGTCCAGATCCAGGAAACAGAAGCAGGCGGAGCTGGTAAGCAGGAGCCCCCAGGGCATGAGCCCATTGAACCTAGGGAGGGGAGTGAAGAGAGAGACTGCAGAGCTCTGTCCTCTGGCTCTGGAACAGGACTCTGGGGCTCTGACCACATTCAGATCCTGATCAGAATCTAGGCCCCCCCATAGAACAGCAGGGCCCCCACACCTCAGCCCCATGGCAGAAGGGGGCACTTATGGTCATTCACAAACCAAGAGGGAGGACAGAGCCTCACACACTGAGACCCTTGTGGGAGTGTCCCAAAAGCTCAGGAAGCACCCCCAAAACAGGCTAAGGCTGGGGAAATGAGCAAGCAGAGAAACAAGAGGAACACCATTGAGAAATATTTTGCCTGTGAGCCCAAGAAGTCTCAAAATACTCAGTCTGAAGATGAGGAAGCACAAGCTCCTGCATCTAAAGACTGCAAGAAAAACAGAAATTGGGCTCAGGCTATGACAGAGCTCAAAAAAGACTTTGAAAATCAAATGAGGGAGTTAGAAGAAAAAATGGGAAAAGAAATGCGAGAGATGCAGGTAAAACATGAAAATGAAGTCAGCAGCTTAGTCAAGGAAAGTAAAAAAAGGCTGAAGAAAACAGCATGCTAAAACCAGCTTAGGAAAAAATGGATAAAACAGTTCAAAAAGTTATTGAGGAGGAGAATGCTTTAAAAGCAAAATTGGCCAGATGGAAAAAGAGATAAGAAAACTCTAAGGAAAACAAATCCTTCCGACAAAGAAGAGAACTCAGGGAGATTGATGAATTTACGAGAAACCAGGACTCAATACTTCAAAAACCAAAAAAATGAAAAATTAGGAGAAAATGTGAAGCATCTCATTGAAAAAAAACAACTGATATGGAAAACAGATTTAGGAAAGATAATTTAAAAATTACTGGAATACCTGAAAGTTATGATCAGGGAAAGAGCCTTGACATCATTTTCAAAGAATTACTACAGGAAAATTGCCCTGATATCCTAGAAGCAGAGGGCAAAATAGAAATAGAGAGAATCCACTGATCCCCCCAAGAAAGAAATCCCAAAAAACCAACCCCTAGGAATATTATAGCCAAGTTCCAGAACTCCCAAGTTAAAGAGAAAATATTACAAGAATTACAAGAATTACAATTCGGATACCGTGGAGCTGCAGTCAGGATCACACAGGATTTAGCAGCAACTATATTAAAAGCTCATAGGGCTTGGAATATAATATACCGGAAGGCAAAAGAGCTTAGAATGCAACTGAGAATTGACTACCCAGCAAAACTGAATGTCCTCTTCCAGGGAAAAAGATGGACTTTCAATGAACCAGGGGAATGTCAAACATTCCTGTTGGAATGGCCAGAGCTGAACAGAAGGTTTGATGTTCAAATACAGGACTCTGGTGAAGCATAGAGATTGGAGGAGAAGGGGGAAATATGAGGGACTTAATGATGATGAACTGTATATATTCCTGCATAGAAAAATGACACTGATAATACTCATATGAACCTTCTCAGTTAATAGAGCATGTAGAGGGAGCTTTTATAGTTGAAGCAGAAGAGAAAGCTGAATTTGAAGATGAAATATAGTGTAAAAATGGAGTCAATAGAAAAAAGGGAAATGTAATGGGAGAAAGAAAAAGGAGAGGGGGAATAGTCCAAGATATTTCATATAATAAAATTTTTCTTTATTACAATGAGCTATTGCAATGATATGAAAGGGGGTAAGGCAAGGGGGAATGAGGGAATCTTCATTCTCATCAGAGGTGGCTAGGAGAGGAAACAACATATATATACTCAATGTGTTGTAGACATCTGGAGTAAGAACGGGGACAGGGGAAGGGGGGGGGGGGATGTGAGTGATGGAGGAGAGGATGGACCATGGGGGGAGAGTGGTCAGTTATAATACATTTTCTTTTTTACTTCTTGCGAGGGGCTGCCATTGGATGGCCTGTCCCGGACTATAGGCTCAGGTGGATGTTGGGCCTAAGGGGTGGTAAGGGGGCTTGGGGCCTCATGGCCCCAGGGCCAGGGATCTGTCTTCTGCACCACTCAGCAACCCTACAGCAGAGTCAGAGTGAAAGGAGAGAGAAAAATCTAGTACATGGTAGTGGAGAAATACGAAAGGAGGGAGTTGCGATCAGCAACGGCAAGGGTGGAAAAATATGGAAGTAACTTTTGCAATGGACTTATAAAGAATGTGATCCACCTGCGATAGAGTTGGTAGTATTGGAACAAAGACCAAAGCACATTTTTCATTATTATTATTATTATTATTATTATTATTATTATTGGGGGGGGTGCAGGGCAAATGGGGCTGGGTTGCTTGCCTGGGGCTACATAGCGGGGTGATCATTGGGTGTCTGAGGCTGGATTTGGACCTGGGTGCTCCTGGCTCAAGGGCCAATGCTCTGTCCACCACCCAGCCACCCTCTATTATTATTACTATTTTATTTTATTTTGGGTCTTTTTTTCTTTTTTTTTTCTTTTTTTTTTTTTTTTTTTTTTGGTTTTTGCAGGTCAGTGGGTTTGGGGTGTCTTGCATGTCACACGGCTGGGTGATTGTTGGGTGTATGGGGCCGGATATAGGCTTGGGTGCTCCTGGCTGCAGGGCTGGTGCTCTCTCCATTGCGCCACCTGGCTATATCTACAATTATTACTATTTTTTTAATTTTGATTTTTTTTCTCTCCCCTTTACTTTATCGCTCAAATGAGTCTATATTTTTTTGGGGGAGGGGGTATTTTATTTACTCTTAAACAAGAATATTTTATTAATGTATAAAAAACATTATTTGTACAAAATGAGAATAAATAAATAATAATAAAAAGAAATTTAAAAAATTCATAGTTGAAAGAAATGCTTAATTTCTTAGTAGAGGTTAGTAGAAAATAAAAGTGTGATTTTTTTCCTCCAAAATTTCCACATATTAACTGATTAACTGCTACTGCCTCATTATCTTTATCCTTATCCTTGATTCCTATTTAATCAAAGGGCAGCTTTTAAAGTTCCCTATTAATTACTAAAATGCAGCATCTCTCACTTTAAAAAAGCCCTGAGAACCCATCGCTGCTTATTACTTAATCATTAATTTAAAAACTGGAGAAAACTCTTTTGTTATGTCTTAATAAATAGTAAAATCCATATCTCCTAAAGCTTAAACTTCATAGTGGCTATCCATGCTATTTTATAATTGGTACCTAACAATAAAAAAGACATAGATAATTATTATTTAAATAATACATTAACAGTATATTAGTGGGGGCAGCTAGGTGGCACAGTGAATAGAGCACCGGCCTTGGAGTCAGGAGTACCTGGGTTCAAATTTGACCTCAGACACTTAATAATTACCTAGCCATGTGGCCTTGGGCAAGCCACTTAACCCCATTGCCTTGCCTCAAGAAAAAAAAACACCAAAAAAATCTAAAAAAAAATCAAAACAAAACCAAAAAACAGTATATTAGTTAGGAGAATGATTATGTCCATAGTCTGCTTTAATTAATACTGCAATTATCAACTTCTCAATTCTGAAAATAGTCCCACTCTTCTATTTTCTTAAGATGTTAATTACAGCATTATCTCAAAATTCTCTAAATGTTTCTTTGCAAAATTGAGGTTAAACTCAATTCTCTCTACAACTGAATTTTCTAATTTCTTTTCCTTTTCTATCTCTTGAACAGTCATAGGTAAGACAGCTAAACTGCTAGGTTGTCAAGTCTGTCAGCTCTTTAAAGATACAACAAGTATCTCTAGTTCCTATTATATGACAACTTCTTGAAGCTGATTAGAACATGTTCCAACCAAATTGGTCTGTTTGTGATCCCCAGTTATCTGGCATTCCATCTCTTGCCTCTGTTCTTTGATCAAACTGCCCATATGCCTGTAATATTTTCCCTTCTGCCTATTGGAATACTTCACTCCTCTGTATGATGTTAGCTCATGACTGTATGCTCCTTGAGGGCAGAAGCTATTTTCATTTTTGTCTAGTATTGTGTCTGACATAGAGGTGGTTCTTGAAAATTGGTTACTGGGGGCAGCTAGGTGGCACAGTGCATAGAGCACCGACCCTGGAGTCAGGAGAACATGAGTTCAGATGCAACCTCAGACACATTACTTAGCTGTGTGACCTTGTGCAAGTCACTTAATCCCATTGCCTTGGGGAAAAAAGAAAAAAGAAAATTGCTTACTGAATTGAAATTAAAAAGGATAGAAAATTTATTTTAAAATGGAGGGAAAACTTTAATGATTAGAATACTGGAAAAATGAGATATTGTACAAGTGTTGTGTGTCTCCTTTCACTGGACAGCATACTTTCAAGGACTTCTTATACTGGTTTCCAGGAGAATGTGTCTTCAATATCTAGTGTCTTCAATATCTCTTCCAAGTTCCTAGATTCTACAATTCTATGAAAATGAATTATTGGACCAGATGAAACTAAAGTCCCTTTCCCATTTCTAAAATTGAGTTACCTGTAATTGTATAATCTTGAACAAATTTCTTATCTGTCCATATATTAATTTCCTCACCTTCAAAAAGGAATTGTTATATGAATATAGTAACCTTAGGCATATAGACAAGCTTTGTAAATTATATGTCTATAAAGTAGTATTCTTACAAGTCATCTAGCCTCACTGAGCTTCTATTTTTCTCACCTTTTCAGGAGAGAAAATTGAGTCTTCTTATCTCTACTTCTCAAAGAAGCATATATATATATATACATATATATATATGTATATATATATAAATTACTTTCACAAAACTATCATCATCATATTATTAGCTTGTGGAATTCATACTCGTTTATAAAACAAAGATTTATAGTGGCATGTTTTATGCTAAGCATTATAGGGATTTGATCCAGCTCTTTGATTTCAAGGAAATTATATTTTATTAAGCAAAATAAAACTAGTATTCACATAGACAATAAAACCAAATATGATACAGGCTCCTGTTCTAGAAACAATGTGATTTGGTACTTTTAGGGTACAGAAATGCTTTCTGGAAGAGGTGATCAAGGAAGACTTCAGGGTTGACCCTAGCCTTGAAGGATTTCACTTTATTTTTTTTTTTTTAGGATTTTGCAAGGCAAATAGGGTTAAGTGGCTTGCCCAAGGCTACACAGCTAGGTAATTATTAAGTATTTGATGTTGGATTTGAACTCAGGTACTCCTGACTCCAGGTACGGTGCTCTATACACTGCACACCTAGCTGCCCCTGATTTCACTTGTAAGTGAATGATAGTTGGGTAGATTTTTCTTTTTGGTTGTGGTTGGGAGAGACCAGTAAAGAAGAAGAGTATAGTGGGCACTTGGAGGATGTTCTAGATACAAATGGAAAAACAAGTATAAAGATCCTGATGTGGGAAAGAGGAAGTACTATGTTGGGAATCACATTTAATCATATTTGATTGGAATGTAAGAGAGTAGAGGAATAAAACAAAATTGCATTTGGGAGAGATGGCCGAATACTTTGACTGTGCTAGTTTAGACTTCATCTAAATTATTGAAGGTTCTTAAACAGGGAAGTCTTGTGATCAAAACATGTTAAGAAGACTAATCTGGTGTCAATGTGCAGCATGGATTGATTAGGGAGAGAGAGACCAAAAGGAAAGGAAACCAGATAGAACATTGCAGTGGTCCAAATGTATATTTATAAGGTCCCAGACTAGTTCCCTCTCACTGTTCTCCCCTCCTCCCAAAGTCAAAGATGCCAAGTCTTTTATACTGTGTCATGAAATGTCGGTTGCACCCATTTCTGCATTATACTAGTCTGTTAGTGTTAGAGTTTAAGATTTGGAAGTTGTCTTAATAGATATGATAAATGAATCTATATGAATAGATGAGGTTAAGGAAAGAGAAAAAAAGTGGTGACCTGAAAAAAAGAACTTTGAGTACACATTTAAAAGGGAAACAAGGGCGGCTAGGTGGTGCAGTGGATAGAGCACTGGCCTTGGAGTCAGGAGTACCTGAGTGCCTGAGTTCAAATCAGGCCTCAGGCACTTAATAATTACCTATCTATGTGGCCTTTGGCAAGCCACTTAACCCCATTGCCTTGCAAAAACTTTTAAAAGGGGGGGGGGGGAACAGACAAGGAACAAAGATAAAAGCATCAGTAAGGAGCACTGTTGCAGAAGACAAAGGACATAGTTCTCCAAGTTGTAAGGATTATTTAGAGAAGTTTTAGGAGAATGAAGACCAAAATAAGTTATTGTTGTATTTGGTAATTAAGAGTAATTTATGTTCATCAAGAAGGTAGTTTTAGGGAGCGGCTAGGTGGTGTAGTGGATAAAGTACCGGCCTTGGAGTCAGGAGGACCTGGGTTCAAATCTGGTCTCAGACACTTAATAATTACCTAGCTGTGTGGCCTTGGGCAAGCCACTTAACCCCGTTTGCCTTGCAAAATCCTAAAAAAAAAAAAAAAAAAAAGATTGATCAAGAAGGTAGTTTTATAGAAAGGACTCTGGATTGTGAAGGCTTCAAAAATGATTGGGTAAAAAAACTCTAAAACTCTATATACCGTTTTATCCAGCAAACAGCACTTCAGAAGAGATAAAAGGAAAAGGAGCTATATGTACAAAAATATATATAGCAGTTCTTTTTTGTGGTATCAAAGAAATGGAAACTGAGGTGGATGCCCATCACCTGAGAAATGGCTGTAGAAGTTGTGCTATGTGAATGTGATATAATAATATTATGTTTTAAGAAATGATAGAAAGGGATGGTTTAGAAAAATGTGAGAATACTTATAAATTGATATATATCACACAAAGTAAAGTGAACAGAACAAAGAGAATAATTTATACAATAATGATAATATTGTAAAGATAATCAGCTCCAAAAAACTTCAAAGGACTCATGATGAAACACTCTATGCAGCTCCAGATAAAGGGTTAAGGACTCGGACTGTAGGTTGAAGCACATTTCCTTCTTTCATTCTTTTCCCTTTCCCTTTTTTCTTTTCTTTCTTTCTTTCTTTCTTTCTTTCTTTCTTTCTTTCTTTCTTTCTTTCTTTCTTCTTTTTTTTGGACATGGTTAATGGGAAAATGTGTTTTGCATGACTATAGTTATTTATAATGGGTCTTGATCTTGTTGGCTTCTCAATGGGCAGAGAAGGGAAAGGAGAGAATTTGGAATTGAAGTTTATATTGAGTTAACATAGATGAAAAAATAATTGGGAAGTGGAGACATTATTTTTTTAATTTAATTGATTATTAAAGGAATAAGAGGAAAAGATAGCTACAGTTAGAATCAGCTTCAAGAGGAAAAGATTTCATATACATATATATATATATATATATATATATATATATATATATATATATACATATATACATATATATATATATAGTACATCCAGAAGGAAGTCAATGATTTGTAACTGAAAGTAAGGAAGCAACTTCATTTTTCAATAAGCCCTTAGCAGAAATATGAAAACCTCTTCATTACTTCATAAGTTTGAAATCCCTTTTCATCTTTCTCTTCTTAAAACTATTCTTCTCTTAGAGAAATTGTAGGCAGGAGAACAAGCAGAGATGTTAGCCCTGGCCAAGAGAAAAAAGACTCTTTATGAGACTGGAAAGTTAAAAAAAGATGAGTAAAGTTCATGGGAGTTTTGAAATAGGAATGAACAGTAAAGGAGTATCCCCTAAGGGACCATGATTTGCTTAGGATAGTAGGAGATGATTTTATTTAATGAAAATTAGGGGAAAATAATTATTTTGTTATTATTCAAAAACTCAGAATTAGCATGGAACCCTTTGGAGCTTAACAAATCTGTTCATTGCTACATAAATTTAAAAGATTATAATTGTTTTGAAATTCCATTTTAAAATGCCTTTTCATTGAACTGTTCACAAAAATTCTTTTGTTTACAAAAATTATACCCTAGTAGGGAGCATTTCATTGATTCTGTAAACAATAGTTTATATACTTTTATAAGGAAAAAATCTTATTTTTCATATTGTTAGATACTAAGATTTAGAAATCAGCATGTAATGTCTCTATCCAGATTTTTGTACATAAGAACTGAAAGGGGGGGGGGGTTAGGTCCTTCCCCATGCCCCAGGGTAAAAAAAGCAAAGATATTTTGTTCAATACAGACAGCCTCCATTTCCTAAGAAAGATTTGGGGGTTTTAATTATCTTTTTCTTTCAACAACTTTTCCTTAGTCTTGAATAAAGTCAGCTTTAAAAACTAATAGTGCAACAAGCATTATATTCAATGGGGAGAGGCTAGAGGCATTCCCAATAAAATCTGGGGTGTAACAAGGGTGCCCATTATCACCACTACTATTCAATATTGTATTAAAAATGTTAGCTTTAGCAATTAGAGAAGAAAAAGAAATTGAAGGAATTAGAACTGGGAAAGAAGAGACAAAACTCTCACTCTTTGCAGATGACATGATGGTCTACCTAGCGAATCCCAAGAAATCATTCAAAAAAACTACTGGAAACAATTAGCAATTTTAGCAGAGTTGCAGGTTATAAAATAAACCCTCATAAATTCTCAACTTTTCTATATATGTCTAGCAAGATACAGCAGGAAGAGCTA
This sequence comes from Macrotis lagotis, assembly GCF_037893015.1. Lineage (NCBI taxonomy): Eukaryota > Metazoa > Chordata > Mammalia > Peramelemorphia > Peramelidae > Macrotis > Macrotis lagotis. Next base: position 545,175,129 of record NC_133658.1, read on the forward strand.
GAAAGAGAAATCCCATTCAAAGCAACCTCAGACAGTATAAAATACCTGGGAGTCAATTTGCCAAGACAGACTCAGAAACTTTTTGAAAACAATTATAAAACACTTCTCACACAAATCAAATCAGATTTAAATAACTGGGCAAATATCAACTGCTCATGGATAGGTAGAGCTAATATGATAAAAATGACAATTCTACCAAAACTAAACTACCTTTTTAGTGCCCTACCAAAATTCCAAAAAATTACTTTAATGAGTTTGAAAAAATTGTAAGTAAATTCATATGGAGAAATAGTCAAGAATCTCCAGGAGCTTAATGAAAAAAAAGTACAAAAGAAGGGGGCTTAGCCCTACCTCATCTAAAATTATATTATAAATCATCAGTCACCAAAACCATTTGATATTGGCTAAGAAATAGAGTGGTGGACCAGTGGAATAGACTGGGTGCAAAAGCAGGAGACGATTACAGTAATATGCTGTTTGATAAACCCCAAAGAGTCCAGCTATTGGGATAAAAACTCCCTCTTTGATAAAAACTGCTGAGATAATTGGAAGTTAGTATGGAAGAAACTTAGATTAGACCAACACCTAACACCTTTTACCAAGATAAGATCCAAATGGTTACAGGACTCAGACATAAAAAACAATACTATAAGCAAATTAGAAGATCAAGGACTGGTTTACCTGTCAAATCTATGGAAAGGGGAGCAGTTTATGACTAAGGAACAATTAGAGAACATCACCAAAACCCATTCGATTACATTAAATTAAAAAGCTTTTGTACAGATAAAACCACTGTAACTAAAAACAAAAGAAATATAGTAAATTGGGAAACAATCTTCACTAATGATTCAAAGCAATCCATAGCCATATGAAAAATTGTTCTAAGCCATTAATTATTAGAGAAATGCAAATTAAAGCTTCTCTGAGGTACCACCTCACACCTCTCAGATTTGCCAATATGACCAGAAAGGATAGTGATCATTGTTGGAAGGGTTGTGAGAAACCTGGGACACTGTTACACTGTTGATGGAGCTGTGAACTCATCCAACCCTTCTGGAGAGCTATTTGGAACTATGCCCAAAGGGCAACAAAAATGTGCATACCCTTTGACCCAGCAATACCACTACTGGGTCTATATCCTGAAGAGATGATGAAAAAGGGTAAAAACATTACACTTGTACAAAAATATTTATAGCAGCCCTGTTTGTGATGGCAAAGTATTGGAAATTAAGTAAATGTCCTTCAATTGGGGAATGGCTTAGCAAACTGTGGTATATGTATGTCATGGAACACTATTGTTCTATTAGAAACCAGGAGGGATTGGATTTCAGGGAAGCCTGGAAGGATTTGCATGAACTGATGCTGAGTGAGATGAGCAGAACCAGAAAAACACTGTACACCCTAACAGCAACATGGGAGTGATGATCAACCTTGAAGCACTCGCTCATCCCATCAGTGCAACAATCAGGAACAATTTTGGGCTTTCTGCAAAGGAGAGTGCCATCTGTATCCAGATAAAGAGCCATTTAACAAAGTTCAAGGACTATTCCCCTTAATTTAGAAAAAAAACAGATATATTATTGTCTGATCTTGTTACCTGTTAGACTTCTTGTCTCTTCCTTAAGGATATGATTTCTCTCTCATCACACTCAAGTTGGATCAATGTACAACATGGAAACAAAGTAAAGACTAACAGATTGCTTTCCTTGGGGGGGGGGAAGCAAGTAAGATTGGGGGGAAAATTGTAAAACTCAAATAATATGTTTAATAAAAAAAAACTAATAGTGCTCTGGCTTGTTCCATTTTAATCATTTCTAATTACTGCTTTCCAAAAAACCCGTGAGTTTTTGCTCTAATTTTTGAATTCCTCTATAGCCTCAAAAGAAAAATGATATTTTCTGAGTCATCTCATAATTTTCTGTATATTTTAATTTTTGATAAAATAGTATTGCAGATTACAAATATTAAGAAAAAAATAAAAGGAAAACCATTTTTGTCTTGTTTCATCTCAACATGTAAAAGGTAATTGCCTTGGAATGTCTCTCCACATCACTGAAGTTAAACTTGGAAGAGCAATTTTACAGACACCTGTTATGCTGACATTTCCACTTCCATCACTTGTCCTTGGGGCCAGATTCTCCCATTTGGTCAATTATCCCTTGGTCATAAATTTGGCAAGTGCCTTAATTCTTGTAGTCCTAAAATTTAGTCTTATACTGAATAATTAAATGCTTTCAGAGTTCCTACTTTTCCAAAATGAAATAGAATATTCTTTTATTTATATAAGCATATCGGTACATGTATATGTGTATTTACCTGAATATATACAGGATTTGGTATGGGGAAGTGGAGAGGGGGTGAACAGCAGAGAAACCCTAGAAATAGATCGTTTCAAACCTGACACTCTTCTGCTTTTGCCTCACTCCCTGCCCCACTCACATAATAGCTATTAGTGGAACTGAAGAGGAACAAACAGTGATTCCTACAGGTGTAATTGTAAATTGATCTAGCTATTCTAGAAAGTACCCAGCTAACTTCTTGAGCCCTACTGTTATAGGAGTGTCCATTTTCCCAGAGGCCAACATCCTTATAACTTTATCCTTTCATCCAGTCTTCTGATCTGCCTTCTCTACTCTTTCCTATCCTCTAATGCCCCTTCAGTCCTTTAGTCAACTTAAACATTTTTTAATCACTGATTTGAATAAAAGCATACTTAGATAACGTGCTTATATCAAGTTCACAGTGAAAGCTAAAATGAATAGCAAATGCCATTGGGTATCTTGTTTAGAAAAGGATCTTGACAAGGGGCAACTTTTTTTTTTAGGTTTTTGCAAGGCAGTGGGGTTAAGTGGCTTGCCCAAGGCCACACAGCTAGGTAGTTATTAAGTGTCTGAGACCGGATTTGAACCCAGGTACTCCTGACTCCAGGGCCGGTGCTTTATCCACTATGCCACCTAGCCGCCTCCAAGGGGCAACTTTTGACTGAATTGAATAATAGAAAATGTCATAGGGATAAATGACTTACAGTGGGGTTTAGAAATGGAGGCAGTGATAAAAGAAAGATTTGGAAGAGAAAGGAAGGAAGGAAGACATAAAGATAACTAAGAGAGGCTCTATTAAAAAAAATGGCTCCCAAGAGTAAAAGCTAATTCTACCACACTTCTGTACTTCCCAGCCCAGACTACTTCTGGAGAATTGTGCTTAGTTCTGGGTGCTTAAGTTTAGGAAGCTTAATTAATAAGCTGGAGAGTGTCCAAAGGAGTACAACCAGAATAGTGAAGATCTTCAAATTTATTCCATATAAGATTTAGCTAGCATGACCAGGGAGGTAAAGCTCTAGTGAAGAGAAAATTTAGGTAGAGCTCATCTTCAGGTTATGTGAAGGGTTGTCCTGCAGAAAGATTAGATTTGTTCTGTTTAGCCACAGAGATCAGAATATAGAAAATGAGTGGAATTTGCAAAGTGGCAGATCTGAAATTGATGTAAAGAAATATTCTGTAAGTCATCTGAAAAAATCAGAAGAGAAGTATATCATATACCTCTCAAGTTACAGGTAGGAAATGTATTTTTAATCAAAAAAAGATAGAGGATATTACAAAAGGCAAAAGAGATAGCTTTGATTATCTGAGGCTGAAAATCTGCACAGACAGAATTAAGGCACCTAGGATAAGAAGAGATGTGATCAAATGGGATGGGGGGGGCAAATATTTGTATCAGATTTCTCTGATAATAGGTTGGTCCAAGATAAACAATTCTTGTTTGGAGATCTATATGTATATGTTTGTGTTTGTGTATATGTATATACATGTATGTATGTATTTATGTATAAAATTAATTAATATTTATTCCCCAATAGATAAGTAGTCAAAGAATTTGAACAAATAGTTCTGAAAAGATCAAAATATTCACAACCACGTGAAAGAATGTTCCTTCAATTCTTTAAATACTTAAAGATAACTATTATATTCATTCTTAGTTTTCTTTTTTTCCAAGCTAACCATGCCAATTTTCTTCCACCAATCCTGATGCCTTCTTTTCCTGGGAGATATGGCTCTGCCAAGCCAGCTCTCTTATCCCCTTGGTGAGATCCCCACCCACCCCGAGCCTCAGTTTTGAGCAGGAACCCAGGCTGGCCAAAATTCTTCTCTACCATGCTCTCTATGGATACCTTTCCCTTCCCTTCTCAACTCCCTTTTGTAAGCTGCCTTCCCACACACACATTAGAATGTCAGATAGGTGAGGGAAGGAACTGTCTTCTTTTTGTAGCCAGTGTCAGACTCAGAACACTTAATAAATCTGGTTTGTTTTTATCTGGTCAACCATCAGTTTATCAGTGCCCTTCTTAGGGTAAAGCACTTTTCCCTTAGTGGCCTGTGCCCTAAATGGTTAGTCTTGAAATTTTTATTTTCAGTTCCCTGTACTGGTCATCATTACTTACCTGACCCTTATCTGTGGGTACATTCCAAGTTTCTAGTCTTGGTCTTCTCTTCTCTTCTCTTCTCTTCTCTTCTCTTCTCTTCTCTTCTCTTCTCTTCTCTTCTCTTCTCTTCTCTTCTCTTCTCTTCTCTTCTCTTCTCTTCTCTCTCTCCCTCTCTCCCTATTTTGATGACCTTATCAACTGGTTTTAATTACAGTCATTCCTTCCACAGTGAGGGAGTTAGGAGCACAGTACCCCCAAAATTTGGAAAATCCTTGTAAAATTTTTTTTGATTCTTCCTTTGACCAGAGAAGAAGTCTGAATTTTTTTATTTTTCTTTTATGGAGTGTTTTCAGTATCTTGTAAAATTTGTATTGATGTTATACAATATTATGCATATATTTTATGTATTTCTGAGTTTCTAAATTTTTTTCTCCATCACCTGTTGGCCTTTGTCTGTGGTTTCCAAAAAGTCCCAAGAAATTCCCATTTAATTTCTTGCATTGATGTATGTTATATTGAAACTGCATGCAATGCGGAAAGTTGCAATGGGGAAAGGATAACTGTATTCAGAGGCTCCCATATCTATATTTTCAACCCTAGCCATCCTCTGCATTCAAATCCTGTATACCAGCTGCCTACTGAACATTTAAAACTGGATACCTTGTGGGCAGTCCAAATTAAAAATCATTAGCTTACTCCCTAAATCCCTTCTATCTTCCATATTTTCCTAATTCTGTTGAGGACTTCACTATTTACCTAACCAGGTTCTGTTTTAAGTGTCTTCTTTCAATACCACTCCCCCATCCCCACCCCTATATCCAAATGTTGCCAAATCTTTTTTTTTTTTTTGTCTTCCCAACATCTCTCATTTCCAAACCCTCTTTTATTTTTATGGTCACAATCTTGTTACCTTGTTAAACTATCATATCAGTCTCTTGGTTGACCTCCCAACCTTAAGTCTTTCCCCAGTCCAAATCAGCCTCCAAAGTGATTTTTCTTTTGTATTCATCTATGTCATCCCCCTTCCCAATCAATTCCAGTGGATCTCTATTACTTCTAGGATCAAATACAAACTGAAAGAAATCAAACTAAAAGTAATCTCAATAAAGGAGAAGGATCCTGCTCTGATGAATAGCTTTAATCAATGAAATATGAGGTGAGATCCTCAGCCTTGAGGGTGGGAGTATTTAGGAGAGAAGAAGGAAAAGATTTGGAATAGCTTCTGAGATAAATGTGACAGTCAGTGAGATGTAAAAAGATTGCTTTACTGCTGTTTAGATCAGATAATATAAATTTGTGGTAGACCCAGTCAGAACACTTTGATGCTCTGTAGAGCCAGATGAGTAGGAGTAAAGAAAGAGAATAGTCAGAATAACCCATTGTTGGGATTTGGCAAGAGGAGACAAAAAACAAGGAAATAAGATTTCTGAACTTGTTCTACAGGGGAAGGGATCAAAAGTCATAGTGAGGTGTGAAAAATAGGACTGGTTAATAAGGCATAGGGAGGAGAGATGGTAGGATCAGCAGTTATTTTAACTAAAAGTATTTTTTTTCAGAATATCAAGGAATGTCTTAGCAAGTTTTAGCATGTGAATGTGATAGAACACTATTGTGCTATATATAGTTTCAGAAAAAATCTGGAAAGGCTTATATAAACTGATGCAAAATGAAGGAACAGAGTCAGGAGAACATATATAGCAATATTTTAATTATGATCAGCTGTGAAAGTCTCAGCTACTGTAATCAAGACAATAATCCAAGACAAATCCAAGGGACTCTTGATAAAAAATGCTGTCCACCTCCAGAGAGATATCTAATGAACTCTAAGTACAGATTGAAACCTACTTTTTTCACTTTTAAATTTCTTGTTTTTTATTGAGTTTTTTCTTTTTTTTTTCTTTTTTTCATCATGGCTAATATGGAAATAAATTTTGCATGACCTCATGTACAAGTGATATATTGCTTTCCTTCTCACAGGTTCAGAAAAAGACTGGAGGGGAAAGAACTTGCAACTCGAATTTCTTAAATGAATGTTAAAAATAAATAAGAGAAAAAAAGTTTTCAGTACATAAAGTATTAGATTTCAGGGTAACTTTAAAGCCTCTGGACTCTTTTATGTCTTTTCCTCAAAAACATTTATCTGCATAACTCTTATTTCCCCTATGCCTACTGTTATACTTAAGCCACAGTACATGAATGGATAGTTGGATTCAGTTTTATCAAATTCTTCTTAAAACTTCACTTTTTCACCTGTAAAATGAATGTCAATTCACAGTTCACAGTTATCTCTGTATTGGTCTGTTTTCTTATTGCTAAAATCATAAGCTAGGCAAGTTAAAATAGTCAAGGATACCATGAAAAACAGTTTCTTGTTGCCTTTGTACATATAATGAAATCAGCTCTGCCAACTTTATTTTCTTGATAGCTCTCTTTTCCATTTAACTGTGATTCTTTATAGCTTCTGGTTTCATTTAAAGCACAAAGGACCATGTGGATGTGGTTCAGGTTCTACAGTATTATGTCAGCTCAGTTGTTGGAGGTATATTGAATAAATTGATGCTTAACCCAAAATTCTAAAAAATTGTATGATTCTTAGTACTCTATGTTCATTTTTAGCCACTCTACTATGGTACTCTGAAACTGAAAGGAGCAATTAGGTGTTACTAAGTATTCTTTCATTAGTGATAAGCTATGGAATAAACAATAGTACTGCAAAACTTCATTGTTTATATACACTTGAAACAGAACTTTTTTTCCCTTTCTGGAAAAAGGGGACTCAAGTTCCCACTCTGATTATCTGATTTCAACTTAGTTTTTTTGATAATTAGTTTCAAAAAAGCCTTTCCCTCACTTCATACTAGTCATGGGAGTGATGATGATGATGGTGATGGTGATGGTGATGGTGATGGTGATGGTGATGGTGATGGTGATGGTGATGGTGATGGTGATGGTGAGAATAGCACCATAATGCTGTAAGATTTGAGAAGCACTTCACAGATATCTCATTTTATTCTCATAACAACCCTGTGAAGATAGTTGCTATTATTATTCTCATTTTGCAGATGAGGAAACTGAGGCAGACAGATTAAGTGACTTGCCCAGGATCATGAAACTACTAAGTGTCTAAAGTGGAATTGGAACTCAGGTTTGTCCAACTCAGGGTCCAATGCTTTTTCTTCTACACCAGCTCATACATACTTACAAATATATATACATACACACACACACACACACACACACACACACACACACACATATTATCTTGACTGTGTGTGTGTGACATTATTCTCAGATATTAAGTTATTTTTTTCAAATGTGAATAAATCTTGGCTATATCATTACTCCCCAAATCATTTTCAGGAGTATTTCTATTCTGTTTTCCCATACAAGATTAACTCATTTTTAAAATATGAAGTTATTTGTCCTCACTTCATCTTAGAATTCCTGGCTCCTTTCAAGATTCAGCTCAACCACATTTTGCATGAGGCCTCTTCAAGTCCCTATCTCCTACCTCACCAGGTACTAGTGCAACAGTAAACAGCAACCAGCAAGTCTAGAATTTGTATAGAGATCCTCCAGCTCCAAATCCTTTCCTTTTAACCACACTGTGTTTTTAGGAGCATCACTTAAAAAAATAAAAAATCTTAGCATGCTTGCTGAGAACTTAAACCAGAGTATTCTTTTTTTTTTAGGTTTTTTTTTTTTTTTGTCAGGAAATGGGGTTAAGTGGCTTGCCCAAAGCCACACAGCTAGATAGTTATTAAGTGTCCGAGGCTGGATTTGAACTCAGGTACTCTTGACTCCAGGGTTGGTGCTCTATGCACTGCACCACCTAGCCGCCCCTGGAGTATTCTTTTTAAAAAATATTATCTAAATTTAATCAAGGTAAATTATATCGATAGTACTTTCCTGGTTAAATAACTTAATAACCCTTTCAAAAAGAGAAATTAGGTTAGCCTAGAATGACAAATCTTTTTTAAAGTGTTGTAGAGGCATTTTTTTAAAAAAACTAATCCATTTGATTTTAGATATAAGCTTAAAATAGAAAGGGAATATAAAATATTTCAGAGAGAAAGTTACAAGGGATGAAATTGTGGGGAATAAAAAACAGTACAGTGGACATTAGCATACTGGAACTTTGCTCTGTCATGGATTAAACCAGATTATTCTGAAAACATTTGTAGATAAAACCTAGAACTAGAATAAGACTGCTACGTATAGGTGACAGCAACAAATATTTTTTTCTTTGTATTTTTCTTTGTAAGTGTTGTATTGTAGTTAGTTAGTATTAAATATTTGAATTGCCTTAGATGTGGGAGTAACTGTGTCTATGTTCCTTGAAATTCCATATTAGACTAGCAGAATTAAGAAAATAAACATGTCATAGGGAGCAAAGGAAGGGAGATAATATTAAAAAGAGAGGAGATGATCAGTTGTGACAAGTATTAGGGAAAGATCAGGAAGAATAAGGCAAAAAGTAGGTCATTGGATTTCCCAAAGAAGGTCTTGGAAGCATTAAGAAGAATAGATTCAGGCAGCTAGGGGCACAGTGGATAGAGCATTGGCCCTGGAGTCAGGGGGACCTGAGTCCAAATCTGGCCTCAGTCACTTAATAATTACCTGTATGACTTTGGGCAAGTCACTTAATCCCACTGCCTTACAAAAAGCAAAAACAAACAACAACAACAAAAAAGAATGAGTTCCCTGGAGTGGTGAAGAAACTGATTTGCAAGGGATTGAGAAGTAAATGGATGATAATAACATGATGGCAGTGAGTATATCATTTTTCTAGAACTTTGAGTATCAAGTGAGGAAATGGAATGGAAGTTTATGGCAGTAGCAACTTCAAGGAAAGGTTCTCTGAGGAAGGGGGGACACCTGTATCTTTGTGGTCTGTGAGGAAGACAACAGCAATGTAATTCTGGAAAGGCAAAAGACAACCCTTACCTTAAGGATACTCCTATACAAATAGGGAAGACAACATAAAAACAGTAAGTACAAACTAGCTTCATACAGGATACTTGGGAAATAATCAAATAAGGAAGGAAGGCACAAGAAATAAGAGGGATTGGTACAGGTCTCCTGTAGAAAGTTGAGTTTTTAGACTTGAGGCAACCCAAGGGAAGTCAAGAGGCAGAGATGAGGAAGAAAGTATTCCTTCTTCAGGAGGTATGGCAGACAGCCACAGAAGATGCTGAGACAACGCATAGGGTTTGGAGAACTGCAAGGTGGCCAGTGTCACTGAAATGAGGCATACATGGGGAAGGGTATGGAATAAGAAGTCAGGAAAGTGTAAGGGGACTAGGTTATAAAGGGCTTTGAATGTCAAACAGAGGATTTGGGATATGATCCTGGAGGTTGTAAAGAACCATTGGAGTTCTTTAAGTATGACATGGTCAGATTTGCTCTTTAGGAAAATCACTTTGGCAGCTGAATGGAAAAGATGGATTAGAATGAGAAGAGATTTTTAGAAACAGTAGAGACTGTGATTTTGAAAACTGAAGGGAATAGCCATCATCATTGAGACGGATCCATTGAAGCAATTATGTAAGAAGGATATTAGTTGTAAACTACTGTTTTTGGTGTGACTTTTTAAAAAATGACTTACAATTTCTAAAACTTATAGGATAACACTGTATTTTGTACTACAGATGTGGATTGGATCCATTTATTTGTTATTGGTTGTGTTTCTCAGTAACTGAAGCATGTCATTTGCAGAGTACTTAGCCAAAGGACCCATTCTTTGCAATACCCACCTACTCTCCCACAAATTTCCACGTAGTCTTTTTATATATGTGACATACTTAAGATTCAAACTGATTTAAAATTAAATTCTGTCTTTTTTTCCCCCTTCTAAATTGTATAGACTCATCCTAATTAATTCTCAGTCTAGTTGATTCTCTTGGACTAGGATGATCAATGAATAATTTCAGAATTATATCAGATGAACTGAACATGAATATTTATGGATAATTGTGGGTTTAGTGATGATTATTTTTGTTTTTTCCTGTTTCTGGTACTGTAGGAAGACCTGAGAAACCCTTTACTACAAGTAGTGAGAACTTGGTAGCATTTTCTGAATACTGGGAAGGTGAAAGGTTATTAGCAAGTAGTTGTTGTTCAGTTTGGGGTTTTCTTGGCAAAGATGCTGGTGTGGTTTGTCATTTCCTTCTCCAACTCATTTGAAAGATGAAGAAACTGAGGCAAACAGGGTTAAGTGACTTGTTCAGGGTCACAAAACTAGCTAAATATCTGAGATTAGATTTGAATTCAAGCCCTCCTGACTCCAGGACCAGCAACTCCATTCTGTCACCTAGGTGCCACCATCTAATTGGTACCTGTTCTATCAAGTTAGTCATCTTTTTTTTCTTCCATTTTTTTACTGCATCCTCCCAGTTAGCCTAATGCTAATAGCTACAGTAGTGATCACTCTTCAGAATATTTGTAGGCTGAAGCCTCTGCATCTAATAATTTAGTTGTCTTAAGGTTTAAGGACTGGGATTTCTGTTGTACTTACCCAGAGTATCATGAAGGGAGGCAGAGAGGGGTGAAAACCACACACCTTATCAAGTGTAAATAGTATGTTATGAATTTTGTCTAGATAATTCCAAGCAGATCCAACTACCTTTACAATTTCCAAACATTATTGGAAACACTAGTTTTGGAGATTTCACTGCAAATCTCATGGTGACAGGTGTGAGTGCTGGCACTGGCCAACCTGGAAACATCAGAAACACATCCAGGTGGAAAGCATCAGTGGGGCTGGATACTATTCAGTCTTCCATCTGTCTCTCTCAGAACTTATTTATCTCTCTACAAAGTTGTGTCTATTTGTGTTTCTGTCTCTTGTGCTTATAAAGTATGTTATCTGAATTCTTCCTATAGTCTTAGATTATAAATTCTATATGTGAAATTTCTGATTTCCAACTCCTTATTTCTCCTTTATGCTGTTTTTTTTTCTATCTACAGTGGTTGCTAAGTCATAGATATTGATTGGTGAACTTTTGGTTCTTTGCTTCAAAAAGGACTTTAATGTGTTTCCCCAACTTCAGAAATGAACATTCCTGAAACTACTGATTCCTTTCTTGGCCAGAAAAGTTAAATTTATTTTTAGGTAAGGAAAATGAGTATTAATATGGGCTGGATTTATAAACTTCCCCCCATTGCTTTTTTTTAGGTGGAAAAGCAAAAAACCCAAACTTTAAATAATAACTAGTTAATTAAGAACAAAGCTGATTACTGTACCTCACTTCTGTATTTTAACTACTTTTTATTGACTTGTCCAAGTTCTATAGACCTGGTTTCAGAGTCATACACCCAAGAAGGAGCTTTGAGGTTCATCTGATTTTAGCATTTGAGGAAAAAGATCCAAAAAGGCTCATTCAACTAGATTCATTTGCGTGTTTTGCAGATGGTTTTTAATGTCCAGAAGATGTCTGCTGTGCCATGAAATATAGGTGACTAAACTCTGGAAAACCTAAGTCTTTTATGACCACATGAGTTTTTGATTCTTGAAGCATTGTTTAAATGAAAGAGAACAATGGAAAGTAAACTTGGGACTCTTCTTGCCTGCCCTTGTATGTATTCTCCAAGTGTTTCTTTGCCGTCTACAGATCAGACATTCTTGTTGGGTTGCATCAGGGTTGGGTGACATGATTGATGCAGGAAAGTTAGAGGAGCAATGACGTCGTGGCTCATGCAGAGTTTACCTGAGAATTATCTCTAGTGTGGACTGCTTAGTGTCTGTGTGACTCATGTGCTGAAGCCCTGCCATCATCCCCTGTTATTCAGCAATGTAGACTCACACTTACCTCACCCTATGCTTCTCTCCTTTTCATGCCAAATCTGATTAGAAGCACTTTTGTTTGAAGTCTTGTGTTTATGAAACAGTAAATGTATTCGTATGAGTGACATGGTAAAGAAAAGAGAAGAGTGGAAGAAGAGGGCTATGTGTACAGAGGTGTGGATCTCTCCTTTGGTCTGTCTCCCAATGCTGGGAAAATTCTGTAGTGGCCTTGTCTGAGGTCTTTCTCCAAAGAAATGACCTCTCCCCCACCCAATTTGATGATTCAGGCTTTTATCCACATGAATGATCTGAGGCAGAAGTATGGACTGGAAATCTGAGTGGCAATGCAGTACCATTAATTCATTTAATATTTATTCATTATTTAATTTATCTGTTTAGTAAATATTAATGCTTGTTTAGTTAAGACATGAGGAGATGCAAAGTTTAAAAAAATTTTATTTTCTAGGTTTGTAAAGGATCCATAATGTAAAGGAGCTTACAGCCAAATTTGTTGGCAGTAATATGTAGCTTTGTCTACAATTGACAGGGAATCATGACTGCATGGTTGAACTGAAATTTGCCAAATTTCCTTCTAAAATAAAATTTTGGGGACCACATTTTTTCTCATATAGTTCAAGGCTTTCCTTGGTGTGAATTCACCACCTTGTGGTTCTCACTTACTAGATGATCTAGCTGTAGAGGTCAAAATATTAGGGACTTTGTTAGCAACCTATAATAAATTAACCAAATTTAGCTAGTCTCACCCTTTAGAAAAAAAAATACTCATGTTTTGGATCTCAGCCCATAGCTGAGTAGATCCCACCAGATTAACTCAGCTTCTGCAAGAGTCACTTCTATGGCACTGAAGCATTTAAGATTTTAGGAGAGGCATTAGTCAGAATAAAGTTTAAATACTCTGGTAAATCAAGTCTGTCATTTCAGCTGGTTCAAGCTCCCAAATGTAAAACTACAGCTGTCCTGCTTTTATTCATGGTAGGGGAAAGGACCTTTCTATGATACCTTCCCTAAGAATTGAATCCAGATAACACGTTGCCTTACATAGCTAAACATCTAGCAGGAGACACTATTTCCATTTCATTCACCTCTATCATCTGTCCTGGACAGCTATTTGTAATAGCCAATATATAATCCATGGTCTGCATAGATGAATATGTTTTAGATGAAAAAGAAGGAACTTGTGGGAGTTTTAACCAAAATATAGTTTCCAGATTCCACAGCCATTACTTCACATAAAATATTTGCTTTAAAAGTTATTGCTCCTCTTTAAGAGAATTCTTTCATGCCCAACATGCCCAAAAACAATTTTTTTTATTCATTGGTCCAATCAGCAAACTCAGGGACAGGACATTAGCAAGGACCAGAGAACTCAAAGAAAGAGGGTGTGTGAAGGAATTGGAAAGAATCTTTATTAAGTGTCTGAGACCGAATTTGAACCCAGGTATTCCTGACTCTAGGGCCAGGGCTTTATCCACTACACCACCAACTGCCCCCCATTCCACAGTTCTAAACCCACCTAGCCATACCAGCAATCAATCATTAAACATTTAACAAGTCGCCACTATGAAGTTGGTACTCAGCTAAGTTCTGAGGGATACAAAAAAGATGCCAAAGATAATCCCTGCCCTCAAGAAGCTTACAATCTAAAGCGAAAGATGACATGTTAACAAATATATACAAAGCAAACTATATTCAGAATAAATAGAACACAAAAGAGACAAAGCACTGGAAGGAAGAGAGATTAGAGAATGTTCCCTGGAAAAGGTGAGATTTTAAGTATAATATAAAGAAAAATAGTGAGTGGAAGAGGGAGAATATTTGAGATAGCCTTAGAAAATCCCATGAGTGCCAAGAGATGGAGCATCTTGGTTATAGAAGAGCTGGGGGCTGATGTCCCTGGATCAAAAGGGACTAAGTTCAGGACTAAAGTGTAAGACTGGAAGTATAAGAGAAGGTTAGATGGTCTTTGAAGATATAAGCATGTACCTGTTTTAGGAAAGGGGATGTCTTGGGTCCTGTATGTCTGCATCTTGATTGAGTCTCAAACTAGCCAGACTCTATTCTTACAACTTCCTCAGCACTAACCTATAAATCATTGTCTCCCACTTCCTTAGGCATTGGAGAGCATTCATTGAATATAAGCTTATTTTAAAGATGAGGATAGACAGAGAAAGGTTAACTAGGTACCTGAGGTCACACTACCACTGTTTATCACTGCTATTATTGATACCAATGCTACTGACTAATGTTTACGTAGTGCCTGTTTGCACCAGGCACCATACTAAACACTTTACAGTTATCTCAATTTATCCTCACAATAACCCTAAGAAGAAGGTCCCATTATTATCCCTATTTTACATATCAGGAAACTGAACCAAACCAATGTTAAGTGACTCATCCAGGATCACTAAACTAAGCAGTTTCTGAGATTGGATTTAAACTCAAGCTTTCCTGACTCTAGGCTTAGAACTCTATCCACTCTGCCACCAGCTTGCCCCTATAATAAACAAGCATTTATTGAACACCTACTATATACTAGGTACAATTATGTAATAATGGTATTACAAGGACAAAAATAAAAATAATCCCTACTCTCAAGGAACTTAAATTCTAGCTAGGAGGAGAAAACACAGGATAGATAGATAGTCACGTATATAAGTATTTAAGAGTATAGGTACAAAATCTATATTATATATAATATGTGTACACATGTATAAAATAGGTATATATTTATAATTTGTGCATAGGTGTATAAAAATATGTATTATACATGAGTGTGGATACAAAGTATGTTTGCATGCATGCATATGTATACTTGCATGCACTCATATTATATGCATATGCATACCTCCAATGGACATGGCACTTGAGCTAAGCCTTGAAGAAAATGAGGAATCTGAGATCTGGAGATAAGGGGCATGATTGTGTGTGTGTGTGTGTGTGTGTGTGTGTGTGTGTGAGAGAGAGAGAGAGAGAGAGAGAGAGAGAGAGAGAGAGAGAGAGAGAGAGAGAGAGAAGGAGAAGGCAAGTTTGGTTGTACAACAATGTGCATGGAGGAGAAGATGTAATAGACAACAGGTCTTGAAAGGTTGCTTCTGGCTATGTTGTAACAGGTCAAATGGTGATTTATATTTGATCCTTGGGGTCATCAAGAGCAGCTAGAATTTTAGCAGAAGAGTGATATATATGCAGCTTGGAAAAATCTGTTTGAGAACTGTGTGGTGAATGGATTAGAGACAGGAGAAACTTAGGAGCCTGTTAGCAGTCGTTAGCTTGAATACCAGTTTAAATGTGTAGAGGTTGTGTGAGTGGAGAAAAAGTCACAGGTTCACGAATTTGAAGGTAGAAACCACCGGATTGGACAACTTAGTTATAGTTAGTTGTATAACCTGGTTGAGGTGAGTGAGGGGGACATGTGGAGGATAGTTCCAAGAATTAGTCCCCAGCTCCTCTGCCTCTTCTCCTGTTCTAGTGGTAAAAGTGCTTTCCATATTGATTCAATTGATTTTTACATTTTCCTTTAGGGAAAAGTAGCTGTTCACATATGTTAGGCAAAGTCTTACACATTTCTCATGAAAAGCTTGGGGACCACTTTATAAGATATGAGTGGGTTAAATTTTCCATATGATGCAGATAGGGTTGTCCCAATCACAAAAATTGTGCTATTGTCCATTATGGCCACTACCACTGACCCTTTTTAGCCTCTCTCTAAGAGTGAAATAAAAATAAAAACTAAAAAAAAATAAATTAAAAAACTGCATAAATGTTAAATAGGATTGATAATTATAATAGTTATAGTGTCACTCAGAATTTAGACACATAAGAGTAGAGAAACTTACATTTATGAAGTAATTTAAGTTGGCTAAGGTGCTTTCCACAAATACAGCTGTCCCCACGAAACTCAGAAAAATTGTCTCAAGACTATTAGTAGTAATGATAATAATTTCACAAGTTATCAACTATGTTCTAGACCCTGTAGTAAGGTAATATTTACAAATATTATCTTAATTGAACCTTGCAACAACCCTGGAAGGTTAGCCCCATTTTATAGGTGACAAAACTGAGACAAATAAAAGTTAAATGACTTTCCCAGGTCACATAGCTTCTGGATTTGAACTCAGCCCTTCCCAACTCCAGTTGCTGCATTGTATCCACTTGCCTCAAGGTTAGACAACTAGATTGTCTAGAGTTAAAAAAAAAAAAGTAGTAGAGAAAATACTAATAATGCAGATTAAACTTTTAAATTGTTTTGTTTTTCAGAGAGCCAGTTGTTAAACATTTACCAACAAACCACTGAGGAGGGTAATAATAAAGACTTGTACCAAAAATTAATAAATAAATAAAAAGCTTAGACAACTACTATGTGTAGTAATAAGTACAATTTGAACCTTAGGGTACTTCTATCTTCAATTCCAGTAATCATTCCACTACCTTCAGCTCTCTCCTCCCAAAACATTCCAAGGTCACTTGCCTCATGATCTTTGCAATTACTTCTGTTCTTCATCATCCATCTTCAAAATTAAATTTACATACTGCCATGGCTTTCAAAAGCTTAATTACCTATTTACTACCAAATGCCAGAATTCCCTGGTGACAGTCCCCTTTTCCAAATCATCCTTACTCTCACTCTTAGCTTTTAAACTCTAGGTCTAATTGCCAGTGTGATGGAAATAGAAAATTGTTGATCAAAAAAAAGGGGATAAGTATTGATAGAACATTAGTTTTATTTATGAAAAGAGAAAAGTGAGTGGAAAAATAGACCATAGATATTCTAATTAATTCTCATTTCATTTCATTTTAATTTAGAAAGACAGGTCACTCTGCATCCTGCACCATCATCAGCTGCCTTGACTGTTGTCTTGCCACTGGACTTTGATGACTAGAGCAAAGAGTGAGGCTGATGACGTTGCACAGCCCTGCCTCACTGAAATGCAGCTCATGCAGAAGTCAAGACATCTTTTTTTTATAGTTTTTGCAAGGCAATGGGGTTAAGTGGCTTGCCTGAGGCCACACAGCTAGGTAATTATTAAGTGTCTGAGGTCACATTTGAACTCAGGGACTCCTGACTCCAGGGCCAGTGCTGTATCCACTGCATCAGCTAGCTGCCCCAAGACATCATTTCTTGATGTCACTGGCCCCCTTTGAGGAGAACGAACAACAATCACAACTGAAAAAGTAATGAAGTCTTATAATTTATGAACCCAGAGTTTAAATATCTACTGCTATCTTAAGTGATCAAACACCATAGTCATGTAGGCAGAGAGAATGTGGTTGAGTCACAGCATTTTTGAAGCCTTGCCCATCCCCACCTTCTCCAAGAACATTCTCCCAGCTTTTTCCTAAAATATTATCACTTCTCAGAGCATCCACGAGCAGTACTGTACATTTTGCCTCTTACTTCTATTCTGTTTTAGAATCCTTTAATGATTTCATGTGCATTTTTGCTTTCCAACTAAATTAGAAATTTCAGAACCGAGGAACCCTTCCTCCTCACAATCACAAAGGATGCAGCCCTTTGAAAGTACTCACTGCCTTCTGAATTAGAGTACTAAGTAGGTTCTGACCTCAAATAGACAAATACAGATCATAAATTTTCAGGTCTGAAAAAGTGATCAACTTTCATTCCAGGAATGATGACAATCATGCTAGGTCAACGTGTTTTTCTTCAAAGCTAGTTATTCTTAGATTAGTGTCACACTCTGCTTAGAAATTTATGGTGTGTCATATTAAACACAATTATCCATGTACAACCTATAGTAAAGAAATTAATACTCAAATTAAGCCTTTTTTATTTTATAAAATGCTTGATATCATCAGTATTTATAGATGACTCATACCTGACAATGCATCACAAAAAATGAGCTTACTTTGTTAAAGCCAATACTTGATTTTGCTTTCAGGTACAGTTTGTCCAGATCTTATGAGGAAATATTTCTGTTTTATGAGTTTTCTTAGCTCTTTAACTAGTGTTTTCCATGTGAAGTTTACACCATCTTGTGGCCTACAGTTTTCCCTGGCTTTCTATATTTCTCATGTCCTTGGCATCAGAATTCTGTTGGCAGATGTTTGAAATGGAAAGAAAAGAAGCAATCACCTGTAGTTTTCTATTCCGTAGAGAGTCTTTGCTATTTTTTAATATTTCTTCTAAATCATCAAAGTGGACTGTCACTTGAGGCCCAGAACATGTAAACTTTATATTTGACACTCACAGAATGTTAGAGCTAGAGGAAGAAGCTGAGCCATGATCTTAATCCCATTCCATATTTCCAAAGATGAGGAATTTGAGGCTGTAGAGCAGGAGTGGGGAAACTTTTTTCTGCCAAGGTTCATTTGGATATTTATACCCATCATTCTTAGTCCATAAAAATTTATCAACTTAAAAATTAGCCATGTTTTGTCAAACATTTAATTTACACCTGAATTTTGAGTCCCACCTAAGGTTGCCATAGCAGCACCCAACCGTTGATTTTGTAGGCTTTATAAGGTCCAAGGACTGGAAGTTCTCTAAGAGGGATGTTAACTTTTCTAAGGTCACACAGCTATTTAGTGACAGAGCTGTGGTGAGTTTTCTGACTTCTAGTATAGTCTGCTTTCCAATCCACTACATAAAAATGGATGATATTTGATCCCAGCATCTCTTCCTCAAGCTAAAGTCTTATCTAGATTTCCCAGCCAAATTATGGAATTTACCAAACTGACAGACTTCATTTACATTTCCAGAACTTAAAAAGAAAGCACTGGACATCAAGTTGAAAAGATGAGGTTCAAATTTTAGCTCTGCCTGTATACACAAGTTATTTCTCCTTCTTGAGACCCTGGACCCTGTTATGAGAAATGACAGACTGAATGAGTTCATTGCTAAATCTTAGGATCATAATGAGTTTAAAAAGATAATACACCGGTCACATCCTGGGGAAACCTGCATTATGTGATAGTCTCAGAGATGGAGCAGAACTTCCTTAATCATGTATTTCCAGAGAATTTTGCTCTTTTCACTTTATTTCTGGTTTTTGCCAGTGTGTTTAAAAAAAAGTATTTTGTGATGTCATGTCTTTCATGTTAGAAAGTGAGGATTTTAAAGAGAACAAAAATGTGAATTACACCTTTGACTACCATCTTAAGTCATAGGAATGGGTACTTGGAGTAAGGATAAACTGAGTTCACATCCTGCCTTTGACATTGACTTTTCTTAGATATTTTTAAAATTTTATTTATTTAAGGCAATGGGGTTAAGTGAGTTGCCCAAGGACACAGAGCTAGGCAATTATTGTGTCTGAGTCTGGATTTAAACTCCAATCCTCCTGGCTCCAGGGTTGA
Source organism: Macrotis lagotis (assembly GCF_037893015.1). Lineage (NCBI taxonomy): Eukaryota > Metazoa > Chordata > Mammalia > Peramelemorphia > Peramelidae > Macrotis > Macrotis lagotis. The sequence goes on from NC_133658.1 coordinate 545,194,670, forward strand.
TGCTCTATCCACTGCACCACCTAGCTGCCTTGACATTGACTTTTCAATGGACATGTTAACCTAATTTATCCTAGCTCCAGATTATTAGTCTGTAAAATAGGGATGAGAGGCTGAAGTATGGTATAACAAGTGGATGGTCAACATCAGAATTAGGACAAGTCCTAACCAACCCATGTTGCTGTTGAGTCTTTTTTCAGTTGTGTCTAAACTCTCTATGACCCTATTTGAATTTTTCCTACCAAAAATACTGTGGTTTGCCATTTCCTTCTCCAGCTTATTTTCTGGATGATGGAACTGAGGCAAATAGGATTAAGTGAACTGCCCAGGGTCACACAGCTAGGAAGAGTTTAAGACCAGATGTAAACTTAGAAATCTTCCTAACTGTAGGCTCAGAGCTCCACTCACTGTAACATCTACCTGCCCTTACTGGTAATGTAACGCTGGGGAAATCACATCACCTATTGGTCCCCCTACCACTTGGCAGGCAACTCTGAGGCTATAACCAAACAAAATGTTTGCAAAACAAATGACAGTCTGCATTGATAGAAGTATCTTTCTCACTGGGAACTCCTTATGCCAATAAAATCACAAGTATGGACTAAATATAGTTGGAGAGAATAGTTAATATTTGCATTTTCCATCTCTTAGAATTTTAAGTTTGAGACCTAAATGAGATAATAGATTATGTGTTATCATCATTGTAGAAAGTTGTACCAAGACTTAAGATTTTTGTGATATGACAAGTGTTTGTGCTGGTCTCTTGCAATTCAAAGAGTTGGATTCAGTTTCTACCTTCCCACCTTTTCTCAGTCTTATAAACAGGGCGTCTCTGCCCCCATCTGCAAAATTGGGATAACATTTTCCATCTTTCTGATGTACCAACTAATGTAATTGCAATATGCTGTTGCTGCCACAGATGATGATGTCTTTTTTAACATTGAGAGTATAAAACTCTATTCCAGGAGTCATTTTCAAAAAAGGTTTTTTTGAGAGAAGAGGGAAGAAAAGTCCTTTCCATTTCTTTGAAATTCTTGATGATTAAGGTAACTACTCCACCCCTCATTCTCAATTAGGTCTCTTGCCAACAACCAAGAGTTCTTGGACCACTGCCAAATGCTTCAGAGTATAGGGACTCATTTGATAAAAGCTAAGCATAGCAAAGAAGAAAAAAAACAACTCAATAGATCCTGAACTAAAATGTATTGCCAAGATCTCTACATGATTCGTGATTGGGGTACCCTTTACCTAACTTTTACATTGGGTTTGCTGCGGTTATTGATACCTTGGAACTCTTAGCCTATAATTCTTTGACTCTCGCTTTCTCTGTATATATGTGTATATGTATAAAGATATACAGACATACGTATGTATATATTATTGAGCAGCTGTATTGGGGAAAGTAGTGTTATCTACTTTGTTGGTTCCTTCCAACTATCAACTATTATAATAAGTATATCCACCACTATTCTAGTATCATTTGATTATTCTTAAAATTATTTATTTGTTGATCTTCTCTTCCAATTCGATTGTAATCCCTTTAAAGAATTGAATTGTCTTTGAAATCTTCCACCTATTTCTTCTACTGATACCTAGCCCTGAGCCAGTCACTCTGCAGATGTTCGTTAATACTTGATGGAAAAAATACAGGTTGAAGTCAAGATTTTTGTTAGTTATACATTAGAGCCAATGTTAATGGTAATCACTGCCACAATACTTACTGCCACCTCTAAACCCTAAATTTCATATATACTATTATTTTAACCTCCATATTCACTAAATTTTTGTTATAGCTACAGCTAAATTATCTTAGAATTTATTGCTCCAGTTTGCTCTATGTTAAAGGTATAGAGGGATCATGAAATGGGCAAAGATTAACATAAGTAGAACAATCGGAAAGAACTTTTTTAAAAAAAGAACCTGGAGACACTCAATATTTGAATGAACACTTCTTGGATAATGAATCATAGTGACTATAGTTGATTGAATGAAATGATCTGACTCATACTGATCCAATTCCCAGTCCTGTTATCTTGGAATAAAATGGTGGATGATAAATTTTTTCAAATGGACATATCCTTAGTGAAGACAAAGTTCATAGGACCATTAGGAACAGTGTAGAATTAGATATAGGAAAAAAGACTTGCCTTCCCTATTGGCAAGCAGGAGAGGGCCATTAATGGATCACTGAAACAGAAAGGAGATTACAACGTGGAGCAAAAATATACAAGAGCAATGTGAGAAACTTTCATCACCCCTGCTTTCCAGTGCCTTTTCTCTGGATAGAGAACATTTTTAATTTCCTAAGGTTGTTAATCTGGCACCTTTCATGGCCATCAGTAATCACTTTGAGGAAAAAATTTTTTTAATATAAAGCAAACAAGGAAAACATCTGAGTGGCAAGGGGAAAAAAACCAACAGAGGAAATTACAGTAGTTCTTAACATAGATCCTTTTTTTTTTCTTTAACTACAAGGAGAAAAGAATATTTTAAAGTTTAAGTATTTTTCAGCCTCTTCTTAGAATGATAACTAAAGGTCATGGGAATGGAGCATCTCATACACTGTGGAAGAGTAGCTATTATAACTATGCTTTTTTTTTGTTCCCCAAATGTTTTTGGTCTGTTCCTTATACAACCACTGTGTGTCAGAGGTAGGATTTGAACCCTGGTCTTCCTGATTCAGGGGCTTACTCTCTCTTGCCAATATACCATGCTGCCACATTGCATTTTATCTGCCCCCAAACACAGCGGCATTTTATAGACTAGTAGCCAGATTGCCAGCCAAGTGCTTTGGAATCAGACACGACTTCCTTTCTCTCTTGTTTGCTCAATACTTGCAGTTTCCTTTCTAGCATTAATGACTGTTTCTATAGAAATTACTATTTCCTCCACTGGTAAAGCTTCTGTTTGTTTTGGATTGTCTACTAGTTGTTAAGATACCTGTGCAATGTTGTTTTGGAGTCTTTAGAATTCTGGAGGTATAAGACTGTATTTGGCTCTCACTATTTTTTTCTTTCTCTTTGTTTCTAGGTAAGACAACTTGATTGGAGTAGCTCTAATTTGAAGGAATTTTCCATTTGGTAAAGTACTGCTATTTTTACAAAATACCATAAACTTTTGTTTCTCAAGCAGTGTTTTCCCACAGAATTTATCTAAGAAGTCCTTTCACCCTAGTGGGCCAAAAACGGCAAGTCAGGGAAAAATGGAAACATAGAAGATGAAAGTCACCATAATCTATTTATGTTTGAAGTTTGTAAAGCATCAATTTTTAAATATTTCTTAAGGTTGTTTGCTTTTTAAAGCTTCAGAAAATGAAAAAAGGCATTATATTTCATAACTCTACTTTAAATCTACATTGTTATTTATTTTCTTATTTATCATCATTTAATTATTATGTGTTATCTATAACATTTATTTATTTAAATTGTTTGTTTATAGTATTTATTAACTACTCTCTCCATGTAATAAAACACTAGGTATTGAGGGAGATGCTGTAATGAATATGACACAGTCCTTAGCCTCAATGCATTATCAGTCTTAACAGGGAAAGTCAGCCACATCAAGAAAACATGATTTGGAATTACAAGGGCCTAGGTTGAAATTGTGGTTCTTCTATTACTGCCCATGTAACCACTGGTAAATCATTGAACCTCTCAACCTGTTTTCTCATCTTAAATGAGGGGCTAAACTAAATGATTTCCCAGGTCCCTTCCTTCTCCAAATACTTTGTTCTTGTAGATGTATCTAGTTAACATAAAATTGAAAATGATGAAACAAACAACAACAAAAAAAATCCTTCGACTTGGATTTCAAGTGTGTCATAAAAACTGGAGTTCTGTGGCACAGTGGATAGAGCACTGGCCCTGGAGTCCGGCATACCTGTGTTCAAATCTGGCCTCAGACACTTAATAATTACTTAGCTGTGTGGCCTTGGACAAGCCACTTAACCCCATTTGCCTTACAAAAAACAAAAAACAAAAATTAAAAAAAACTGGAGTTCTTCTTGAATGAAGATTTTTAACCTATTTGATCTGTGAACTTTAAAAAAATTGATAACTGTATTTAGAAATCATGGTTTCCTTTGAAATCCTATGTATTTTATTTTGTATATTTGTTGTTTATCCTTTGGGGTCTCCTGGTTTCCACAGATTGCCAAAAAGTTCCATGACAAAAAATGATAAAGAATTCCTGCTTTGGACTTGGTTAGTTTTATTAAAAAATGATCCATATTAACTTCTATGAGATATTTTGAGTCCCAACTTGTTAATAATTCATTAATCATTTGTTACATTTTGAACATAGTTTTTCAATAAATTAAAGAACATAATATAATAAATTAAAACCCTGAAGATAAGAGAATTCGGATCTTGCCTCCGAAAAGTCTCAAATGACTGTAATAAGAAGATAAAGATTAGTTGTAATCTACTTGAGAGGAAAGAATTTCCACACATCAAAAATTACAGATCCTTTATATAGTGAGATGGTCAATAGAATGGAAAATATTCACCCCTACATGATTTACATTTATATTATATTTTAAGGTTTGAGATTTTCCTTATAATAATCATATGAGGACAGAAACATAAATATTTTCTTCATTTTATTTTTAATAAAATGAAGACAAAAAAATTTATATTGCTAGTAAGTGTAGGAGCTAACATTTGGATACAAGACACCTTATTCTAGTTCATTCTTGTATCATACCAGCTATCTTCCCACTATTGTATATTCTATGGCAGGTGTGTAATATATAATTATCTAGACTATTTCTGATTTTAATTTGGTTCAGACCCATGATTTTTATCAATGTAGGAACCTAGATCCTTGCTACAAAATGTCTTCTCCCAATGCAGATAGACATCTGTTCATCAACATATTTTCTTAAATCACCTTGGAACATGGAGAAATAAGGGATTGGCCCAGGGTTATACAATCAGAATATGTCAGAAACTGAATTGGACCCCAAGTATTTCTGCCTCTGAGGCTATCTCTCTCCCTGTCTCTTTCTTCTTCTCTCCTTCTGTCTCTTCCTCTATTGTTTCCTTTTATTTCCTTCCTTCCCTCTCCTCTTTCTTGTCCTCTCTCTCCATACTTTCTGCCTTCCCCTTTCTCTCTCTCCTCTCCCTTTTCTATACTCTTCTCTTCCCCCTTTATTCTCCCTCTCTCTCTCTCATGACTTCTGAAGAAATTCTTAATTACTGTTGTTTTTTTTTCCTTAATTGGCAAGGAATCTCCCTTTTTTTTTTGACTCCTAGACAGTTGTACCTCTCGGATAAAATAGTTAAAGAGATAACAGAACATGCTATTCCAACAAAACCATTTTGCTTTAACTTATTATTAACAACTCACAATTATGTAGCATTTTAAGGTACATGATGAAGTCCTTAACATCTATTATCTCATTTGATCTACATTATTATCTACCTCACAGAGCATTTAAAACTGAGGAAATTGAAGCTTAAAAAGTTGAAGTGACTTTCCTGACAGTGTCAGGCATTTAAAACACAATAGCCTTATTGTTCAAATCCAAGTCTTACTCTACCTTTCCTTGAGAAAATCAGATTGTTTTACTAATGTGTAACATAGGATATTTGGGAAACTTATTGTGATAGAAGTCATCCATTTGCACCTTCTAGTTCTACAGTGATGGCTCAGTAAGTATTTGTTCATTGGTCTGCTGAGTTATAAGTATTGAGTGTAAAGGTTGAAGATGAAAGAAGAGCTCTACAGAATAAGGCCAGTTCCACTGAAGAATTAAACCTGGACTTGGCTGATAGTCCAAAGGTAATGAATGACACGTTCCACTCTGACTCTCCTCTGCCAGGGGTCCATTACCCAGCCTGTTTTTCCTGTACTTGCCATAAAATGATATTAGCTCTGTGTCCTATGAGATTCAACTTAAACTTAAATTTAAAGATAGGCACTCTTGTACTCCTACAAAAGTGCTCATTATAAGAATTTTATACTTTAGAAGGGACCACAATGATGTTTTCATTATTTTAAGCTCGTTAAAGTGGTAGATTGTGGTTTGTAGCTTCATTATGACCAAAGTCGAAAGAAAACACAACTTCTCATATGCACTGATGGATTTTCTTAGTTATGAAGATTAGATGGGATCAAAACTGAGTTCCTTTACTGGAGCAGGAAAGCTGATTGAGTCATTCTTTTACATCCCATGAAAACTACACATTGGACAGGAAATGGTTAATTTTATTCTTTAGTTGTTTTTCAATTATGTCCAACTCCTTGTGACCCCATTTTGGAGGTTTTCTCAGCAAAGATTGTTGAGTGGTTTGCCATTTCCCTTCTCCAGATCATTTTACAGTTGAGAAAACCGAGGCAAACAGGGTTAAGTGACTTGCCCAGAGATACATAGCTTGATTTAGAGTTCGTATTTGAACTCATGAAGAGGAAGCATCTTTCTGCAGACCCAGCTCTCTGTTCATTGTGCCACTTTGCTGTCTTTCCCTAAAAAAAAATTATTTGTTAATCCTCATTCACCAGTGGTTTGTAATACCTTCAGAAACATAATGCCTACCCACATACAGATGTCAAAGAAGGAAACAAGTTTATTGCTAGTTTATGTATTAAATTTATTTAAAACATTTTGCAACTGGAGTCAGGAGTACCTGGGTTCAAATCCGGTCTCAGACACTTAATAATTGCCTAGCTGTGTGGCCTTGGGCAAGCTACTTAACCCCGTTTGCCTTGCAAAAACTAAAAAAAAAAAAAAAAAAAGACCATTTTGCAGTTCTGGTAGAAATCTGCCATTTCTGACAAAGGAGAGTATTGTTATTTGTCCTTCATTCTCGAAGAAGACCACAACATCAGGGAGATGCTGCTATGACAAGCATGTGAATTAGATTTGAGTGAGGGGGTGCTGTACTAAATCACCAGCCTCACTTTCTCCTCCAGAGCCATCTGGGTCCAATGGCTAGATATCAATCATGATGACTGGAGATGACCCTGGATGAGAGGCAGTCAATGTTTAATGACTTACACAAGGTCACACAGCTAGTAAGTAGGAAGTCTCCGAGGCTGGATTGGACTTGACTCTAAGATCAGTGATTTATTCACTCATCACTTAGCTACCCCAAAGGAAAGTAACTTCATTTTGGTAGGATACAGTATCTGTTAAATTGAATCTAGTGCTTGGGGAGAGGCAGTTATAAAGTAAGTCTTAGGCTACTTGATATGGATATTAAGATGATCTTTCCTGATAGCATTTTATTAACTGACTGGTATTATTTCAAGAGAGTTTGTCAAAAAAAAATAATAAAGTCATGATGCTAAGAAAAAAAAGATTTTCCTAGGAGGAAGAAATTATACTTCATTAGAATTTTTATTTGGGTAGTATGATGAATAGAGCACTAGGCCTGGAATCAAGAGGATCTGAGTTCAAATATGGTCTCAAACAATGTTATTATTTGTTTTTCTTTCACAATGAGGACCATGATATCAGGAGGGTGATTCCATGACTTGGAAGTGAATTGTATTTAAATGAGGAAGAGCTGTGCAAAGTTACCAGCCTCACTCTTTCTTCCAGATTCATCTGGGACCAGTGACAAGCTATAAATCAGAATAACTGGAGATGGACCCTGAGCAAGTCACTTATCCCTGTTTTCCTCAGTTTCCTCACATATAACATAATCCAGAGATTGAAATGACAAAGTACACCAGTATCTTTGTTGAAATCCCAAATGGGGTCATGAATAATTGAATATGACTATAAAATACTAAACAAACAAAAATCCTTTTAAAAACTAGAAATCTAGTCTTTAGAATAAAAACCAATTATCATGCCCTTGGCAAAATACTACTTTTCATTCTTCCTTTTTTAAAAAATGAGAATGGTGGGGTGTGTAGGTGGCACAGTGGATAGAGCACCAGCCTTGGAGTCAGGAGTACCTGGGTTCAAATCCGACCTCAGACACTTAATAATTACCTAGCCGTGTGGCCGTGGGCAAGCCACTTAACCCCATTGCCTTGAAACATCTAAAAAAAATTTTTTTTAAAAATGAAAATGGATTTAGTTTTAATGAATTGAAAAAAATAAGTTAGCTATCTAGATTGGATTTTATAAAATACAGTTCCAAAATAAAAGTCCAGGGATTTGATGAAAGTGTTATGGGGTGAGATAAAGGAAGATACATAGGTGGAAGGACTTGGCCAGAAGCATAAGACCTTACTGGTTAGCTCCTTCCTTTTACTGGAATGGTAAAGGAGCCTAGAGAGGTAAGGTCATTCAGGACCAGAATCAGAGCCTCTGATTCACTCATTCGGTATTCTTTTCTCCATGCATTCTGCTGTAGAGTAAATCATATTATTAAATCCAAATATTTAAGAAAAATAATCATTTAAAAACATACATATGTACACCTGATTTTAGCTTGGTTGGTGGTAGTCATTTTCCTTTAGTTGACTTCCTTATAACCTATTTCTCCATGCACTTAAATTATATTCTTCAGTCCATTTATTGTAGAAAGTGCTACTTCAATAAAAACACCTAGAAAAATCAATCCACCATGGTTCCTTCATAACTTTCTGCTGATGTAGAATTCATAACTTGAGAACCACTCTCAGTTTTTGCCAGGTGTTATTCAAATGAAATAAATTAATTTTTGAATTCATTCCCACTCCAACCCCTTCTTTTTCCCCTTCAGTTTTTGTCACTAAAATTGAAACCCCAAAGTCCATGCTTTATGTGCCTCCAAGAGATGAATCTTCCCCCCCGCAAAAAAATATCATGTGATATAATACATAGAAATCAAATCTTTGCAGTCAGGAGGGCAGAGAAGAACATTCAAATTCTATCTCAGATACTATGTGAAACTGAGCAAGTCACTAATCTTCTGACTGTCTCACTTACAAAATGGGGATAATAAATAAATAATAGCAACTACCTCCCAGAATTGTTGTAAAGATCAAATGAGATAAACTCTGTCAAATGAAGATAAAACTCTTCATGCCCAATTAAATGTTTCAACTTTGTCAAGGTACCATCAGAAAGGTGAGCATCTAGTTTGCCCAGTAAAACAAAACCAAAAAACCCCAAACAAACAAACCAACCATAAAAACTATGTTGAACTTTCTAAATTTAAATGCACTGACTTTCTGATCCAGGCATCAATCTCTTCCAATGGTCAGTTCAGCCCAAGATGTTCCTTTAGGCTGCACAAGGCCCCATAACAAATTTAATTTAAAAGTATTGCAGTACATCTCATGATGCATTCCCTTAGTATAGCTGTTCAAAGTCAATTAAATGTTAGACATTTTTCTAGGTTCTACAAATGGATAAGAATTCTTCCTTTCCTCTCCCTGTCTATCCCAGTCAGCAAAGACTGAGGATATCTTTAACCCTTTTCCTTTTTTTTAATAGAGAGTCCTCATTCCCCTTTAAATTTTCCCCACTACATTAAATGAGCCCCAGTTGCTTTTTAAATTCTTCTTTTTGTAGGTTTTGGGATATTTTTGCTTCTTGTCTTGCTATCACCAATTATTTCTTTCCTTGCACTGCTTGTAACTGCTTCTAGTCTTCCTCCTAACTTACTGTTTATAAATTGCTGTGGACTTGGAAACCAGATTTATTAGACATATGTATAAATTAAATATAAATGAAATCAGAGTCAGGGCCTAAGGGACTCTCCTGTGAGTCTAAGTATATGTATTGGCTTTAGCAACTAGGCCTTTGTAATCCAATTTACCCAATAAGAAACTTCCCGCCCCCCCCCTTCAATTTCTCATTTTCCTGATTTCCAATTCTTTTTAGGATGGTTGAGGTCCTTCAAGAATCAATTTCTAGGTAGGTTGTTACTATAAATTGTTAAGTGTGGAAAAAGAAAGAAACCTACTCCTATTCCTACTTTCAGCTCCACATTCAGAAATAGGCTGATCTCTTGACTATTAATCAAGCATTCATTAGGTCACATTGCCCTGTACTAACAAGAGATTTATTTGCTAGCTAAAAATAGTAAGCAAAAATTTGCCATAGAATGAAAACTTTAGAAATAGGTCATCATCCAGTTAAAATTCACAACTACCTTGAGGATCGTTTTGGTTTTTGCCAGAGATTTAGGTTATATTTTGGTGTGCCATATAATAAGATTTTTATGGGTTTCTAAAATTCAGTAGTTTGAGACCCCAGTTAATTCTGTAAAAAGACATATTTAACTACCATATAGTTTTCCATAAAGAGCTATAGAAATAGTCATTTGAATCCATATCTCTGGTCAAATTTTGTGTCACATGAGGAGAATGTGGTTGGGGGAAAGGAGGCTGTGGGATGTTAATATTCAGAAATATCTCCACTATCTCATAAATTAGAGAAAGTGAATGAATACTAGAAAAAGGCCTATTCTAATTCATTTGTCACCCATTGGTTCCAACTTATGGATGGATTAATTAGAGCAATACAGGGGAGAAGCCAGGGCTCCAAGCCATGGAACTTATTGAACTTTTTGCCTAAACTGCTTCCCTCTGGTCACATAAATTGGGTCAGCCCAACTATATGGAAATGGAACAAGGAATGGTGAGTTCATTGTCAGTGGACAGTGACACATTGTAGACAAGATTCACGTTTTTGGGCGAGGATTAGACTCTGAAATCCCTTCCTATTCTGAATGTCTTCATCCAAAGGCATCAATTATTAAAAAGAACAATGAACCAGGATACAAGATATCTAAGGATAAAAACTATAACAACATTTACATTTATATTATTTTTGTAGGGAGCCAATAATTTTATCAAAGTGATGAAATAGTATCAAAAACATTTTAGTACCAGGTCTAACTTTAATTTTCTTTTCAAAATGTATTAAATACAACTCCATGAACTGTCTTGAGCTAGGCATTAGCAGGAGATATATACAGACACACAAAAAAAGAAAACACTCTCCCTACCCTTGTGAGCTTCCATTCTGAAAAGGAAATGGCCATATTTGCAAATAATTCCAGAATGAAAAAGGACATAGTTCAAGTTCATAGTACTTTACAGGTTCCACATTTGTGACTGATCTTGGTGAAGTCAGGTAATATCTCTGGCTTTCACTTGCTTGATCTGGAAAATGAGGAGCTCAGATTGGATAGTAAGCTCTGCTATTCCTTTCATCTCTGAAATTCTGAGATTCTGTGACAATAGCATCTGTTTACTGAATCTAAAATTCTCTTGTAGGTTCAAACATAGGCTACCTTTCTATTTTATAGCCCTGAGTTTCTCTTTAGAGGCATATAAATGTATGTTTGCATGTATGATTCATATTAGACAGTAATGCATTTTTATTTCATTCTATTTATCACCAAATCCCATAATAATAGGATTTTTCATCATTCTGTCTTCTAGCTGCATGATTCATTTCTATCTCATTTTTCTGTTTGTTTGAATTTTGGAAGAAATTCTGTTTGAAGTTAAAATTCATATTTTATAAAATAGCTTGAAATATTTGTGCCATACTTATAATTTTATTTTTGGAATAATGTATCTTTGACTCCATTGCAATCATTCTCAGAAGTGACCCTGCAATTTTATATACTCCCTGAGAAACCATATAATAATCAAGAATTTGCCATCTATTATATTCATGTACTTCGCAAGTAATCATGAAGAACTGAATTCTAATTTGTTATCTTTTGTAATTTATTTTCAACAACCAAACATCTATCTTTTTATTACCTTTCATCATTCTGTCTTCATTTATTTTTCAATTCTGTAGATGTTTTTTATATTTGAAATAATTCTTTACATTTCATTTGCTGAGAGAACAAAAAGCAAACAAATGCCATTTTTCCCCCAACCAGATCAGAACATTTTTCTGAGAGCCTTTTGTTTTATACCAGAAGACAAATTTGTGGGCAAGAATTCAATAGCAAAATCTTTACAAGTTTTACAGTGAGACTGAAAACATTGCTTCATAGTCCCAAAACACTGGAAAAGATGTTACACAACATAACTGGCACTGCCAAGAGAAAATTCCTCCAATAGAACTACCTTGCACACGATGGGTCCATCCATCATGTCAAAAATGTCAACTCTCTTCAAAGTATAAATTGAAATTGATTATGGCTCTGGGAGTTTGTAAGAGCAGTGGGTAGTTGGATGCTTGAGTCCTCAGCACTGCCTCAATTATTAATTACTTGTGGTATAGCTGTTACCAAGGCCTGTGCAGACCCAAATAAACATAAGTAGTAATGTTGTTCTCTATAGAAATTCTAAATCCTGTGATTTTTGTGATTGGGAGGGGGGAACTAGAAATAAAAGGGGCACCCACTGATTTAGGAAATGGCTGAACAAATTTTCCAATATGAATGTGATAGAATTTTATTATGTCATGAGAAACCATAAATAGGAATTCAGAAAAAAACTATGAATCAATGCAGAGAAGAAGAAACAACATCAAGGACAAAATACATATAATGACCAGAACAATTTAAAGAGAAAGAACATTAAAAGACATGAACATTAAATTCAGTTCAATGGCCAGTGGACTCTAGAGGACAGCTGATAAAATCTGTCTCCCTCTTCTTGGTACTCTCAAGTTGCACAGTGACACTTTGTCAGAAATAGTCAATATTACTATCTTAGTTCTGTTTCCCTGTTCTAAAAAATTAAACCCATTCTCTTTGGAGGAGAGGGAAGTGATTTGAGAAAATGACAACATTGTTTGGAGAACAAAATCAATATTTTTTTAAAAGATATAGAATTTGAGTCAATAATAATCCAGGGTTCTCTTTATGTTCTGGCCTCTGAAAAATTTTTTTTTAAAAAAAGGGAAAAATTCATATTCCTGGTGCCTCAGGTATAATTCCCGTATTTCAAGTCTGATATCTCCAATATTATTTACTTAAAGAACAAAATAGTAGCTCCCAAAAGAGCTCATCAGGAAATTTCAAGTCCTAGGCCAGGAATAAGAAATGTCACTGATGAGAAAATTCCTGATTGTTTTGCTCTATTCTAAAGAAAAGAGGTACCTGGAACAATAAAGAAACCTTAAAGAGAATAATAGTAGCTCTTAGAATTGAAGAAAGATTTGCTGTAAGTCATCTTTTTTTTAGAGGAAGACTGACCCTGAGGATTTAAAGTGGTGCTTTTAGCAAGCCACTGGATTATTTCCCAGGTTTTGTGTTTGTTTGAATTTCAGTGATTTGTGTCTTGCCATGAATAATCATACTGGGTGCACCTTCCAGATACTCTGAGCACTGTCAGAAATTTTGAATTCAATACTTCCTTCCCTGTTCACCCATCAACTCTTAACTTTATACTCAGAGGTACCAAGCACTATAGGACTCACATAGACAGGAGCTCAGAACCTTACAGTAAGGAAATGAGAACCTTGATTCTTGGTTGTAGAAAAAAAAGGCTATAATTTTTTTTTATCTAGTCCCTTGCTAAAAGTCAGTAAAGCATAGTGGATAATATATCAGGCATGGCATAAAGCATGCCTGAAATTTGAATATTGTCTCAAAGACTTCCTAGCCTTATCATCCTAGGCAGGTGGTCTAATCTCATTGGCCTTCAGTTTTCTCATCTGTAAAAACAGTGGGGTTGGACCTAGGGTTGTGATAAAGACAGCTCATATCCTCCAGAATTAATTATTAAGTTTTGAGTATGAGCATTAACACCTTGAAAATCTGCAGATACTACAAATCAGTGCTCTACTTATTGTTTTTATTGTTAAATTAGTGCTTTATTGATTGTTTTGTTGATTGTCTAGTCTTAAGAAAGTGATGAGACTTATAGGGTGCATAGTGGATAGAGTTCCAGGCCTAGAGTCCAGGAAGACTCATCTTTATGAATTCAAATCTTACCTCAGACACTTATTAACTGTATGATCCTGAACAAGTTTTAGCTCTTTTTATCTCCGTTTCCTCATCAGTAAAATGAGCTGGAGAAGGAAATGGCAAACCACTTAAGTATTTTTGCCAAGAAAATACCAAATGGGGTCGTGAAGATTTAGACATAACTGAAAAAAAAACTGAATACCAACAAAATTATGAACAAATTGTTGATATTGGAGATCAAGTTCTAAATATGTCAAAATCTTTCCTTTTAATCTGTAGAGATAATAAATTGTTAAAACATTTGCCAACAAACCTCAAATTGGATCTGATAACCTTAAAGATACCTCCTAGTTCTGATTTAATTATCCTGTGATTCCTCTGCTAAGTGGTGATAATTTTCTTTCTGGCTTTTCTAGGAAAATAGGAACACAGCTGCACAACTAGTTAATGATTTCTGACATTTGGGGTCTTTCTTATGGAGGAATGAGAACCTCAGAAATGGTTCTAAAGTAACTGGATCTTTTAGGAATCTTAGGGTTGACTGATTTGAGAGCCTTTACAAAACACTACTCAGTTACATCATGATGGCATGGAAGTAACACTGACTTCTTTTTTTTTTTTCTTTATTAAAGATTTTATTTATTTTGAGTTTTACAATCCCCCCCATCTTACTTCCCTCCCCCCACACCCCCCCACAGAAAGAAATTTGTCAATCTTTACTTTGTTTCCATGTTGTACATTGATCCAAATTGAGTGTGACACTGACTTCTTAAAAACTGCCGTCTTTATGGGCAAGCTTTGGCCCAACGTTCTGATGCCACAAGGTCTTTGTTAGTTCACCGTTACCTTACTTGCTTTCTACTTCTAATTTCACTCATCATAAGAACATGCTTATTAGTCTTTTGAGCAAGAGTGTTCATCACAAAGTTTTGGAAAATGCTCCAGTTTTCATATTACCAGTTGTACATCCAGGCAGTGAGACAGCTAGATAGCCCAGGGGCACAGTAGTAAACCTGGAAACAGGAAGACCCAAGTTTAAATCTGATCTCAGACACTTACTAACTGTTTGACCCTGGGCAAGTCACTTTGTTAAACCCTATTTGCCTTCCTTCACTTAAGAAGAAAATGAGAAACCACTCCAGTATCTTTGCCAAGAAAACTGTGCTGTGGTCCAGGGAATCACTAAGAGTCTGACATGACTGAAGAACAAACAATTGCACATTCAGTGATCCTGTTAAGCACCATTGTAGGGAAATTGCACAAATTCCTTGTATGGAATGACAGCAATTAGAAGACTGTTGTTGTTGGTCATCCTTCATTCTAGAAAGAACCAATGACATTGGGGGTGGGGGAGGGGGGGATGATGTGTTGACTAGTTTTCGAATTGAATTTGCTTGCTACAGAGCTACATCAAGTCTGCTCCAGAAGCATTGAATACCAATCAGAAAAGTAATGACAAACTCACTTTCTTACCTTATTGGCACAATTATCTTTACTTTGTAATGGAGTTCTGAACCTGGGGTTTACAGATTCATAAGCTGGGGATCCGTGAATTTTTTAAAAATTACACCTTTATTTATATTCCATTTTTCATTTTATTTACCTTCAACTTAAATGAGCTTTTTTTCTTCAATTATTTATAAGCATTTTTCCCAAGAAGGAATCTATAGGTTTCCCCAGTTTGCCAAACAGGTCCATGATACAAAAAGGTTAAAAAGTCCCTGCCTCATAAATCACACCTTTTAAGTTAATGCTCTTTATAATATATAATGTAGAAGAGTTATAATGCAACTCTTGGGAGCCACTATTTAGTTCTTAAAGTAAATGATATTGAAGATATCAGACTTGAAGACCAGAAATGAGATAAGGGAAATATATCTGAGGCAAAAGGAATACAAGTTTTTGGTTTTAAAAAAAAACAAAACAAAACAAGTTTTCACATTTGCTACCTAACTGCTTATTGCAGTCAGAAACTACAGAAGCTCTTATTTCCTGGAATTTCATTGCCTTTGACTGAAATGATTGATTTTAGATGACTTGGAATTTAAATGGGGGGGTAGAGGAGTAGGAAGGAGGAACTTTACTTTTTGGGGAAGGCTAGCAATATCTAGTATTTATATAGAATTTTAATATGTGCAAAGCACTTACATTTGTCATCTCATTTAGTTGTCACAATAACTCTGTGAAGTTGATGTTTTTATGATCCTCATTTTATAGATGAAGAAAGTGAGACAAACTAAAGTTAGATGACTTGCCTAGGGTCACACAACTAGTATGTATCCTAATTAGTCTTACAGCTGGTAAGGTAGGATTTGAATTCATGTCTTCCTTACTTCTAGTCTAGTCTAATTCAATTCACTGAAACACTTAGCTATCTAAGAGCCAGAGATACCATTTCTAAGGACTGCAAATAAGGATAGAATTCCACTTCACTGCAAGATCATGGGGCTCCCAAGGTTTACTTGCACCCTTGTGTGGTTCCCACTTTGCTTCCAGATAATGTCATGATGCTCTCCTCCCAAAGTGACAGTCAACCTTGTAGTAGTTAATTATTTCTACCCACTGACCCACCACAAAGTATTGTTCCTTGTTTTCCTATAATGCTTGTCACAATGCTATGACAACTAGTTGGTTTTATGCAAACAGACCCTGGCTCTGAAAAGACAGTATGTCTGAAAGTCAAACATGGATGGCAGCCATTGGCACGCAAAGAAGTCAGAAACCACAGATTGTTTTCTCGTTGGATGAACAGCTTAAAGCAACGTAAAGTTAATTGAAGAATTCCTTGAAAGTGAAGTCAGACTAAAAGAAAAGCTCTAAGTCTATAATTTACTAAATGTGAAAGATCTGTAAGCAGGAGTGAGGCTGAAAGAGTTTGGAGAGGAAAAAAGAACATTTTTTGTAAACAGATCTGGCTTGTATTACAGCCTGGGTTGTTTTAATTATTTGCTCTAATAATGTAGATTTGCAGGAGAATCTCTAATTAGGTAAGGTTTGATTTATTGAGTTGGCCCCATATAAACTATGATGTCATGGTGCACTGCAGAAAATTACAGGTCTGGTCTCGCCATTGAAAACTATTTTTTTTAAAACTTGGAATACTTCAACTCTGCATGTCTTAGTTAGTTTCATGGGCCCAAGGCATTTTTATGTTCCCTTATTCTATACCCTTTCCCCTAGTAAAATCTGTTTATCTTACCTGTGATCAAATAATTTATCAAACATGAAAGAACTGGGAAGAAGGAGGTGACCCCATTCCAAGTCTAAAAGACGACATGCTGCTGCTTAGGAAGAAAACAGAGAGAGAGACCTTCAGCTCTCTGGAGAAATGGTGTCACTCTCACCACCAGATGACTATTGGTAGATATAGCCAAATAAATGCAAGGCACTGATTATCCCTGAACATCAGGGCAATAAGAAGACTATCTTTGTCTCCCTCTCTATGTTTCTATCCTTCTCTATCTCCCTTCTCCTTATCTCTTTTCCTGCCTTTCCTTCCTGCTGTTCTCTTCCTTCTCCTACAATATACTTTATAGCTTTTCCACACTTCAAATTCACTAGTGTCTTTAGTTTTATCTAACTTTGAAGAGATCCTGGGCAAGTCATTTAACACTATTTCCTTCAGTTTTCTCATCTGGAAAGTGAGCTAGAGAAGGAAATGGCAAACCACTGCCGTATCTCTGCCAAGGAAACCCCAAATAGGGTCATGAAGATTTTGAGACAACTGAAATAGAACAGTACCATTTAAATTAAATCCTAGAGCTGGAAGTAATCTGAGAGGTCATCTTGTCCAACCCCTTCATTTTGGAAGTGAGGCCCAGAGAGGGAAAGTTACTTGTCCAGGGCCTCAAAACTATTCAGTAGCAGATCCAGATTTCGAAGATAGGTACTCACTTTCAATACACAATCTATTCACCATATCACAAGAACTACAGAGAGGTGTTAAATTGTGGTCTTTTATTTTGCCTTTCCTTGTTTCTGAATATTCTGGTTGAGCACATAAATGTGTTAAAGGGAGGTTTTGTAGGCTATTTCCTGATTTATTACCATGGAGTATCTGCCTTGATATTTACTTAGCCCCTAGTTTTGGTGTTACTAAGTTCTTTTATAAAACCCCCAATTAATTTTAAAAACTAGTCCAGTTTTATTACATGGAATCAATCTGAGGCAGAAGATTGATCTAGTCTATCTCTGTGTATATTAACTAAGTGATTCAGAATGTTAAGGATGATAGAAGATTGTTCCTGTCACAAAATAACTTTGTAGGACTGTTGTTATTTTTTTGTTTTGCTATTGTCATACTACTTTAACAAAGATTTGGATCAGTCTTCTGTCTGTTTATAAGGCTAGTTTGAAAGGGGTCCAAGCATTCTGAAATGAAGATTCTTGTGTCCTTCATTATTGGAGGCAAGCAAGGTTGACTTAGACCTGTTTCTTCCACCATACCTTTCAGCTTTTTTAAAAAGGTGCCCTGATAGTTTTTCAGGTCTCAAATTCAAAATGAGAATCCCTTTACTCCCTTGATGGCCACAGTGTTCAGTGTTAGGAATAGAAAGACAAATATATAGCTATAGAGAAAGACTTTAGAGTTTAAATCTCAGCAGAATACAATTAAACTTTCTTTAAAAAATCTCTTCTGATGGTAGGGAGCTGGAGACTGAGGGAATGACTAGCAGTTAGGGAATGGCTGAACAAATGGTGGTATGTAATTAAGATGAAATGCTATTCTATTGTGGGAAATGATGAACAGGATGCTCTCAGTAAAAAACTTATACAACCAGATACAATGGGAATTGTACCTCATACAAAGTGACAGCAATATTGCAGGATGATCAACTGTGAATGACTTACATTTTCTCAGCAATGCTGTGACCCAAGAGAATTCTGAAGGACTTCTTGATAAAGCATACTGTCCTTCCCAAAGACAAAGCTTGATGGTGACTAAATAGAGACTGAAGCATATTTTTTTCACTTTATTTTGCTTGAGGTTTTTCTTTATAAGAGGTGGGAGTTATGTTTACTTTTACAACATGACTATTGTAGTAATGTTTTCCATGGCTACACAGTTTCAACCTATACCAAATAACTTGCTTTTCTCAATGAAGGGAATGGAGTGGGAGGAAGGAAGAGAATTTGGAACTCAAAGTTTTAGAAGTAAATGTTGAAACTTTCTTTTGCATGTAGGTGGGGGGGTGGATTTTTAAGCAATAAAAAAAGAATAACTTTTTTTTAGAAGGCTGAATATTGCAGCCTTCTTTCTCCAGCTATGGTTCTATAAGATTTGACCAGTGGGTAGTAAGAGAAAGAGTAAAGAGGAAGAAATAGGAAGGACCTGTTTATGTATTTTTTTCTTTAAAAGAACATTAAGAATTATATAATGCCTATAAATACATTACCATCTGAACAGGTTTTTAATCCTCTTAAAGAAATTGTACTGGGCAAAATTTTGTTTATTTTTCCTTACTCATGAATAAACTCAGAGCCAAGAAGACTTGCCCAGAATCACATGGTGGCTCACATGCAGCATTAGAATGGTTTCATCACCTGGCTGCCTGACCCATTGTTCCTTGTTGTCTCTGCATCCACTCACACATCTTTGAGTAAAAAAAATCACAAACAGCAACCGACCTGAGTTTGTAATCAGGAAAGATTTGCCTCTCCTGTTGCATTATCCCCAGTTATGAATGGGTAGGAGAGAAGGGAAAGTTTGATTTTGTTTGTTAGACTCCATTTTCTGATCTGGCGTCCATTTTGACTTGAGAGACAGTTTTAATTTACTATGAAAATTTACTGGCTGGATTATTGAACCCCACCACACTCCTCTGTGCCCAAGATTCAAGGCAAAACTAAACTTGTTATTTGGAAGAACTTCAAATTAATTTGAAAATATCTCAAAATAAAGCATGACTTTATTGATTATGAAGAATATTTATTAAAGTTGAACACCATTTTTCTGTAGTTTTAGAAATGATCTGTTTTTGGAGAAGTAGTAGTGGGCAGCTAAATAGCATAGTGAATAGAGTGGATAGAGTCTGGAATCAGGAAGACTCAATCTTCCTGATTTCAAATCTGACTACAAACACATTTTAACTGTGTGACTCTAGGCAAGTCACTTAACTTCGCCTCAGTTTCCTCAACTATAAAATGAACTGGAGAAGGAAATGTCAACCCAGTCTAGTATCTTTGCCAAGAATAGATCAAACAGGGTCACCAAGAATTGGGCATGACTGAAAAATAACTGGGTTGGAAAGAGCCCTAAATTTGAAGTTTAAAAATAACCAAACTACAGTCCTATTCCTAGTTTTCACAAACTGTACAACTCTGAAAAACACTCTTAATTTATCAAAATCTAATTTATCTTCACAAATTATAACAATATTATTTGTACTATCTCCTCACAAAATTGTTAATATGGAAAGTCATTAGTAAACATTAAAGCTCTAAAAGCATGCCATTATTTTAAATTTTTTTGGTTGAGATCAAATCAATGCTAGTTTCAAATAGAAAAGAAAGTGTCAGTTTACTAACAAATTCTCTATAAAATGGGGAAAACTTTTGATTTACATGGATAAGTACAATGAATTTTACCACAGTTATTTTAAATCACAGAATAAACTTTTTAAGATACTAAATGCAGTTACCAGAATAGCAGTTTCTACCAAGAACCACATTGACATTTTGAATGTCTTAGGGCAAGAGTTTCAACCTTTTTTTTTCTCCTCATAAAAATTCTCTTAGATTTGCTACCATAGTGCCTTCATTTAGTTTTGAAATTACTTGTTTAGACTGGCAAAAGTGATGAGGGCCAGGGGGGAGTGAAATTTTTTCATATAATTGTCTTTTACTTTTAATTCTAAAGATATAAATTGGCATGTTATATAATTATAGTACTTTAGAATTGGAAGAAATTTTAGTGCCTACCTAATTTAATTCCTCCTTTTACATGTGGGGGAAAAAATGGAGACTTGAAAAAAATAAAAGATTTGTTCAAGGTTATATGTTTAGTGATAAACCAAGACCTAGAGTGAAAGTCACTTAATTTTGAGTTCATAACTTTTTTCTTCATTCTTATGTATTATATTTTATGTATTTGAAAACATCATTCTCTAAATGGCTCCATAAGCTCCTAAAACTGCCAAAGGGATTCACATCTAAGTGTAAGGACCGTGTATGTAGAAGGAAGGGGGGGATGTTTAACCTAGAGAAAAGAAGACTTGGGAAGGAAGGAGGGAGCTTAGATGATAGCTGTGTTCAAATGTTTGAAGATCTATCATGTTGAAGAAGAATTAGGGCAGAACTAGGAAGGAGGAGAGAAAGTTGTAAGCAGTCAAATTAGACTCAAAGTTAAGGAAAACATTTAGAGCTGTCCAAATCTGAACAACTGGACTACCTTGAGAAGTATTAGTTTTTTTCCTTTCGTGTGGGTGTTTAGGCAAAGATTAATTAATGATTTGTCAAATATGTTATAGTGGGGATTCTTTTGGGGTATTTTTGGACTAGGTAATTACTGAGATCCTCTCACAAGGCAATTTTTTTGGAGAGATGAACATTATAAAACAAAACTTAAGGCATGAAATGTTGTGGTTGTGCTAACAAAGAATAAATGATTCAGACTCATGTGAAAAGAACTACAGGCCTAAAATAAATTTGGTCACTAGGCTACAGCTAAAAATGACAGTTCTCTACCTTTTCTGACAAATATATGAGAACAAAAGTTCTCATATTCCCCTATGTAATTGACCTGGTGTCTTCTCTTTTGGAGATACACACACACACACACACACACACACACACACAAACACACACACACACACGGGGGGGGGGACCCAGAATTTTTGAGTTTGAAGTGACTTTATACCTTTTCTAGTTTGATCCCATTATCTGACAGAATCCCAGGTTTAGGTGAGATCTCAGAGATAACAAATGACTTGTCCAAAATTGCAAAGCTAACTAATGGAAATTTGCCAGAATCTAGTTCCCTTCTCAATCTTACCCACTTTCCACTATATCAAATCTATGTCTTATTTTGGCCATTTAAGTAAAAGATCAGATTTTTACTTGAAGTTATATTCTTTCTAATGCTGGAATTGAATGAAGGGGAGCTAATAGTCAAGGAGGTCTAATAGAAAGAATAACAATGTTTTTTTTTTCTTTCCATTAACCTCTCCTTTAAGTGCTTTGGAACATTTATAAAATAAAAATTCCAGTATCCTGTCATTCTTTGTTTTAAACAAATAAACAAAAAAAGTATTGTTATCAGTACCATGAGTCCATCTCTTTTACTAACAAAATTTTGTTTGGTATGTAGACCTGATGACATGTTTTCAGTCACATAGATACTACATTCTTTGGAACAAAATTGATGTTCTTGTGGTTTCCCTGTCATCACCCTCAATAAGTAGCTGCATTTCATAAACTTTTGCAAACAAATAAGGAATTTAAAGAACTACAGGCTTATGATCAAAAGGATAAAATTCCAAGTCATTTTCCTTCTATGAATGCTCATTCTCATTGTAATATTTCATTTGTCATCCTCACAGTAGCCTATCAACTATATTTGCATGGTCTATTGACATCTAGCTTAGAAATAGAAGGATACCTGGGGTGGGGGAGGGGTTAGACTAAAGGGGAGGAGGAAGGTAAAAAGCAAATAATTTGACTTTAGAATTCCTGGACCAACACAAAATAATCACTCCTTTCTTCTTAACTAACTCCTGTTCTCTGTCTCACTAGAAATTTTAAGGCTTTAATTTTTGTGAAACTTTTATGAAGTAGATGATAGCTAAAACATTATTTCTTTATTATCAAAAAGGTAAAAAGCAGAATTTTCCCCATTTAAAAAAAAGATTCTCACTACTAAAAATCCTGTAATAAAAGAATTCATATTGCATCAGAATCATTAAATGAAAACACAAATTCAAGAAAGACCTTTCTAAACCTTTAATTGTGGTACTTACAATTTCTATTCCTTATATAAATAAACTCTTATCCCCATGATGGTTTCTTAGATAAAAGTAACATTTTTATATGCCTCCCCAATAAGACAAATTAGGACATAAAAAAAAAGGTTGGGAAAAGCTCTCAGTAACTGATTTATTTTTATTGCATAATAGTCTTCAGCCATTTATAGCTTTGGAAATCAGATCATCTCTTCACAAGGAATGGACAATAAAATCCTTATTCATACCATAATTGGAGAAGATCAAATGTGCTGTGTCTTCTATGTGGGGAATGTTCCTTGCTTTAGCAGACTGATGAATCAGTCCCACCTTTTAACAGCCACCATGTCTGTGTGTGTGTGTGTGTGTGTGTGTGTGTGTGTGTGTGTGTGTGTGTGTGTCTTTTTCTACATCAGTCTGTTTCTAAGCAGGCTATAGTATCCTTGAACTATTCACTATCTGAACTTGCCCCCCAAAGAATTCTTCCTCTCTGCCCACCCCTCAAGCAACAGCCAATGAGAACCCATGGATGTGGCAGCAGCAGCTGTGAAGGGTTTCCAACTTCTCATTCCCACGTCCCCCTTTGTATGTTATGGCTCATGGAGTTCACTGTTGTATTACTGAAGGGCAGGACTAATGTTCATGACATTGTAAAGCCTTCACAGTAAACATTTTCTTCAGTACCCCATCTCCTTAACTTAGTCCCTGTATTTAATTGGCCCATAAAACCCATTCATTGCCTCTACGCTTCTTGACTATTAACTCTTATCCAATAACTGGGAAAGCCAATATTAAGGAGGCTTCTTTTTTTTAAATGGCTGTTCCAAAGATGGGTAAACATGAGTGATCTCATTTAGCAGAATCTGTTTTTATTGGTTTCAAAAAGTACCACCTTTTTTTCCCTAACAGATCATATTTTAATGAAACTGACTGGGGATTGGAGGATATTATGGGGCATTACTTCCCTACCCTCTGTAATTCACTTATTTTAAAATCTTAAAGGCAAAACATCCAATATGCCAATCTTATAGGAAATAGTTTTATTTTTCCTTAATATTCAGAACAAAAGCTAGCTGTTTTATGAGTATGCAGCCCTAAATTGTGTTCATAGATAGCCTTTTCACATATGAATCATGATATTTAATTCAGATTTCTTTGAAACCACAGTCAGACATGCAGTATAGATACATGCTTCTGGGACCTTGCTCCTATTCACTCTATCACATTTTGTTTTATTTAAATTAATAATCCATTATCACACTAAAGAAAAGCAAGTACATTTCCACAATCAACTAGTGAAATTTACATGTTTAGACGATGGAAGTTATTCAGATAAATATTTTCTGAGTGCTAATGTGCAGGTCTGCTTTGTGTCCATTTTTTTTTTGGTAGACTCTCCTGCCCCCTCCCATCAAACCCCATAGTATCCAATGTCTGACTCTTGAAATGCAGAGCTATGTCCAGGAAACACACAGGCAAATACAGTGCTCTGCTGTTTGGCCAAACATAGGTTCAGAGGCACAATCAGAAGGTTGTTTGGCTCTTGGTTGTTTACATGTGTGCTGCATCATGTTAACATATTGCAGGGAACCCAAACCAAAATGGAAATGATTCTTAAGCTTTTCCACATTACCTTGAGAACACTTTTTGAATGATTTTTAGTCAAAGGTAGAAGTTACCAATCTGTGTGCATAACTCAGAAAGACTTTCTGAAAGTTAACTGAATCTTGGAGAACACCAATATTCTAGCACCAAAATCCTTTCTGAAATAATGGTTATTAGTCACTTTAGCAGATTTCCTTATCAGTAAAAACTCAAGGAGATGCATATTTTTTAGCTTTTGACAGAAAATGTCTACTATTTAAGTATAGCAGTGAGCTCAAGATTTATGGGAGATAAGCCCCCATAATCCAAAATGGACTTTTTTTTTTAGAAGAATGTTGATAAAGAACTTTTAGCATGTAGTTTGCTTAAGGGAGGGAGGGGGTTGAAGAATTCCTTGAGGATCCAAACATTTCCAGTAAGTAGCCGACCTTGGTCAATTTACATTCCCAAGTCATTATGCAGTATATAAATATAAATATAACTTTTTTCTTTTTTTAATGTTCTCTCTCTCTCTCTCTCTTTATCTCTCTCTCTCTCTCTTTATCTCTGTCTCTCCCCCCCCTTCTCAAAACTTTTAGTTCTGTGATTTTCCACTTGAACCCTAATCTCAAGTAATGAGTGTTATGCACTTAAAGAAACAAAAAAGATTTAATCCCTAAAACTAAAGTTTTCTTAGAATAATTAATGCTAGGGCAAAATGTATTTCTCTTGCTCTGCTGCTTTAAAGAATCAGTTTGGGGCACCTGATTAGATAGAACATTCAAGTATATTTCATTTCAAATTCTTTTTATTCCTATCAAATTGTGGCAATGATGATTTGTGAAGTTAACTATTAGAATTTTCAGAACTTGTAAGCAAAGGGTCTAATTCTATGTTCAGTAATGAATGGAGAAACAAATTTGTGGCATTTTATTTCTTCCTGTTTTGGTTGATATTATATAGAACTAAGCATTTAGTTGATATTATATAGAAATAACATATAGTGATGAAAAAGGGTAAAAACAACACTTATACAAACATATTCATAGAAGCCCTGTTTGTGGTGGCAAAGAATTGGAAATCAAGTAAATGTCCTTCAATTAGGGAATGGCTTAGCAAACTGTGGTATATGGATGTCATGGAACACTATTGTTCTATTAGAAAGCAGAAGGGATGGTAATTCAGGGAAGCCTGGAGGGATTTGCATGAACTGATGCTGAGTGAGATGAGCAGAACCAGAAAAACACTGTACACCCTAACAGCAACATGGGGGTGATCTTCAACCTTGATGGACTTGCTCATTCCATCAGTGCAACAATCAGGGACAGTTTTGGGCTGTCTGCAATGGAGAATGCCACCTGTATCCAGATAAAGAGCCTTGGAGTTTGAACAAAATTCAAGGACTATTCCTTTTAATTTAGGGGGAAAAAACTGCTATCTTATTGTCTGATCTTGCTATCTCTTATACTTTTTGTTTCTTCCTTAAGGATATGATTTCTCTCTCATCACACTCAGATCAATGTACAATATGAAAACAAAGACTGACAGATTGCTTTCTGTGTGGGGGGGGAATGTAAAACTCAAATAAAATCTTTAATTAAAAAAAAAGAAATAACAGATAGCCTTCTGGATCATTTACCCCTACATGTGAGACTCTTTCTATTCTAATAGTTAATAATAGTTGATAAACATCTATTAAACACTTTCATTGATTGATTGATTGGCACTGTGCTTTTAAACTCTGTGGAGATACAAATTTAAAACCTGCCTTCAAGGAAGTTATAATCTCCTGCCAGAAGACTATATTTAAAAGAAAATTGAAGAGGGAGAACAGATGATAAATCAAGTGTGTCCAATCCATGCTAGATGATACCCAAAGACTGGGCATGATATTCCCCAAATCAAAACCAATCGGCTGGAAAATTCTGAGCCCACTATAATGGCAAGTTTGGGAAGGGGTTTATCGTTCCACCCACCATTCAGAGGGGAGAGATAACCAAGGGTGCTGAGGAGGCACTGAATGTCAGTGCTGAATCAATCACCATAATTATGAGATTTCAGATGATTGGAGTTGGGGAAACAGTTGATAGGAAATGAAGCTGATGGCAAGGCGATATCTAGTAATGACATAACTCATTATTCTATGGATCTAACTTCAGTTCAAAAGACTATCTCATCCTTTTAGAAGATGAAAGAAGCAGTGAGAATTGGGAATTGCTGTTCTGAACCTGAATCTCACTAATAAGGATAAAAGAGAGGAAGTGACAATTCCATCACCATTTCATTGTGATCAGAGAACATTGCAGAATCTGAGCAAAAATAACTGAGCAAACTGAGCCAAAAACAGTTCAATTTTTGCAGACCAGATTTCCAATGGTGCACAGAAAGGATAGGTAAGGTTCCATGGATTAAAATTTTGTAAAGTCAGCTCAGAAAGGAGGGAAAGACCTCCAGGATAAAATTCTAAAGACAGAAAAGTCAACAGTTCTGAGAAGGAAGCAAAGAGGGAGTTGTCTAAAGAGATTAATGTGGCTAGGAATTCATTGACCTGCTTAGATTTTTTGAAAGTTACATACTGAGATTATAAAGTAAGAGCCAGTAATAAGTTTAATACAAAAGCAAGGCATAGTTCTGTAGAACTATGTGTCAGCATCACTAAAGTTCAAAATGAACTGAAGCTGAGGGAAAAGCAAGCAATAAAGAGTTGGTGCATTTTATTTTTAAAGCTGTCTTGGGGGGAATAGAAAAACCAAAGACAAGACCAACGTAGAATGTATAACGTTATGATAAGAGAACTATTCAAATCTTATTTTGCTCCCATTTTCCCTGCCAATAAAAATGATATTTGGGCTGCATATGATAGGGAGAAAATGACTAATACAGAGTTTAAAGCCAAGATAAGAGGATATTAGGATAATACAACTAGGTACTATTTAGTGTACTAATATCCACAGGTTCCATTTTAATTCCTGAAATTATTCACTTTTCAGAGTTATAATTGTATGCAAAATATTGTCATTAATTTCAGCCCAATCAAATATAGTAATGGGAATTTTTAGAAGTTTTTTAACCTGTTTATTAATGTAATCTAACAGTTAAGGGTAAGAAAAATGAATTTGATTCAAGTTTATTACAAAGTAATGCAATAGCAACAGAAAGAAAAATTTTAATGCTTAAGAAATAACAGTTACTAAATATCATACCTAATGATAAGCCTACACTAACAGTATGACAGAATTGTCTCCATTTCATTTAAAATTCCTTAGCCACAGATTGAACTTTTTTCTCTTTAATTCTATATCCATATGTTGAAGGTTACAAATTACATTTTCCACATCATCAAAAATCTGAATGCTAACATTCTCACATATGGAATCAAATGTTGTTGGAATATCTGGGGCATTATCTAAAATCAGTAATGCTTTTAGATGTGCTGCTGTGGCCCTTGAAATATTTTCTAAAACAGGCTCTTGTTTTTGTTTAGTTTTTTTCAGTCAAGTGTGACTCTTTATGATCCCATTTGGGGTTTTCTTGTCAAAGATATTGGAATGGTTTGCCATTTCTTCCTGAAGTACATTTTACAGATGAGGAAACTGAGGCAAACAAGGGTCACCCAGCTAGAAAGTGCCTGAGACCAGATTTAAATTCAGGAAGATTAGTCTTCCTGACTCTAGGCCTAGGACTCTGTCCACTGTACTATCTATTTGCTTCCTCTTCTCAACAAGTAGGTTAAAAATAGCTTGAAAATAGCTAGCTATCTAATTTGACCACAAAAAACGTGGAAGTGATTAAAAATGGGGATAGCATAGATAGATGAAAGTCTTCTGGGGGGTAAAAACAATGTCTGGAGGTGAGTATGATTCATGGACTACAGATTCAATATAAGCTGGCATCCACAAAATGAGGCACAACCGTCTTGGACTTCATTGAGAGGTGTGTTGTTGTCCTGAAATTCAGACCTGATCAAGCCTCATCTAAAGTATTGTGCTCTGTTCTGTATTCTACATTACAAACAAGGTAATGAGGAACTGAAAAGCCTCCATAGAAGGGGAAGCAGGCTAAAACAGGTCTTCAGGTCATCCTACTAAAAGACCATTTAAAGGAACTTGGGGATATGTAGCCTAGTGAAAAGAAGACATGCCAAGTGCTACTAAGTTTGAAGAGCCATCCTTGGAAAGGGAGAATAAATATGTTGTTTTGGTCCTAGCATTTAGGAATAAAGTGAGAAGAAACGAATTTAGGCTTGATATAAAGAAAAACTTCCTAACAATCCTACTAATGTTTAGCACCAGAAAACTTTAACGATAAGATTTGAGTCATTTTAAGTAGATTTTTCTCTATTGTCTGTATTTTATACTAAAAATAGAAGAAAATGAAAACAGTGAATTTGAAAAGATCACAAACTAATCAGTCAAATGTTTCTTGTTAATTCTAAATACAAAAATAATGTTGAGATAAGAATTTAGAGCTGAAATAAACTAATAGATCATCAGGTTTATCTCATTATTTCTAGATCAAAAACATTTTTGTAGCATTTTTCTACAAAATGGATAAATAAAATTGATACAATCACTACTCATTGGTTGAGTTGATTAGTTGATTATGAAAGATTGCATTTTTATTTATAAATTCTTTTAAAATACTTGTGTTTGTATATATGAATGTGTATATTTGCATGCATGTAGGTAGGTAGACAGAAATAGATAGATAGATAGATAGATAGATAGATAGATAGATAGATAGATAGATGATAGACAGACAGGCAGGCAGACAAACACCTAGAATCAAGTTTGCAATTTTATTTTCTTGTTTCTAAGGCAGCAAAGTTTCGTGTATATTTTCAGTGCCAAAAGTTAATGAGTGTATCATATACTTTAAATAACTTTTATATTGCTTTGTTTATAACAATTTTATAATGGAGTGCTTCAATAAAAATAGTTGATATCTGCATATTGTTTTAAGATTTACAAAACACTTTGCATACCTTTACATCCACCCATATACAACCTCATGAGTGAGGGACTAGTGATGTTAGTGTCTTCATTTTACAGAAAATGAAACTGTTTCTACAACTAGTATCAGGTAGGTCTGTCTTTCTGATGATTCCAAGTCCACTAACCTTTCTACTGCTCTCTAAGATGCATTATGTTCCATTTTTCAAAGGGAACAAAATGAACATCCCAGTTATAGAATAAAGACGACTCAACCCCTCTCTTTTTGTAAAACTACTTTGCATTAATAGCTCCTATGACAGAGCAGCTCTCCAGGCTTTTACAAGCTATCCTTTCCCCAGTTTCTGGATTCATAAGAGAATTCTCTCTTTTCAAACTACCCGTCAGACTCCTCTGAGAACAGTTCAGCCAATCAGGCTTGGTTCCTGCTCCATGGATGTACTGGGCACAAGTAGATTTTGCAATTGTGCTTCTTGACACAGTCTGAGGATAATTAAATTTTCCTTTAGCCTTCTTTTAAGTGCAACTATCTTTTGTTAGTAAAGGATGATGTCTTTATAAAGCCCCAGATTGCTAAATTTGGCATCTGTGTTCCCTGGGGTCTTAGCCACATACTAAAGGAGACCTTTACTAATGGCCACAGATGTCAATTCCCATCCTACATTTTTTGTATTTTGTATTTACTTATATGTTTATTGTATTTCCCCTACAGACAATAAATTCTTTGAAGGTGGGGATATTCTATTGTTCTCTTTATATGTCCAAATCTAACATAGCACCTGTCAGAGTTATAATAAATGTTTGTTGATTTATCAGTGACCAGTTTCTGCACAGAGGACTTACTTCCTTCTTTAATTTAATTAGTTAGCTTCAGTCAATAAGATAATTTCCAACACCAGATCAACTTTTTAATTTTTTTCTTGTTTTATATACACAGCCAAAGAGATTATTGAGCTGAGCAAACCCTGCTGTGGTGACATCAGAACTCAAAACTTCTTTAACTCTAGATTAGGTGGTTATGGGGGAAAGTAATTAATTGCCTATAGGAATGAGAAATGTACAGTTTGTTTGAAACTAGATGCACCTACTTTCTTTAGGTAGAATCAAATGTTCCTCATTGAACCTGGAAACAAGTAGAATCCAAAGGACTTTATTCAAAGATTTGATGTATTCTGATGCATTGCAGGATACATTTTTAACCAAAACCATTGTGCTTACTTTTAAACAAGATATTAAATAGATGTTAGTCATTTTTCAGTGGTCCTTTTTATAATTAACAACTTTTGTGATATAGCCATCTGTATTTTACAGACTTGCAGGTGGAACTCTAGGCAAAATGAATGGACTATTACCTCCTCTTCCCCCACCCTCTACACACACACACACACACACACACACACACACACACACACACACACACACACCTGTCAGCTTTCATGTAGTGATAAGACCTTAAGGCCCAGTCTTTCAGTGAATAATTAACAATCTGATATCATATAACAAAGAAGCCATTATTTTTCAACTTTTTTCCCACACTGCCAAAGCATATTCCATGATTTTCAAATTTAGTTAGCCCATTTGGATGTTGAATTTTTTTCTTACTATTTTTCTAATAAAATCTGCTTCTCAATAGACCCATAAATAATATATTAAAGAACTCTCCCCTAGGGGCTTCTATGTATGGTTCCAGTTAATAACATTGGTATTTTAATAAGGAAGAGTAGAGACGGGACAGTGGCTTGGGAAGCAACTTAGGTAATGTCAAGAAACATCTGTGTACATTTCTCCTATAGCTTGAGGAAGGCAGCAGAAATCTTAAAAGTCCTCTCTGTATTTGTACTATCTTGTTCCTCCTCCATATATTTATTCTATAGAATGGATAAGCCTAGACCTTTCCCTTATATAGACTGACAACCACATAGTCCATCCAAGCTCATCTGGACATGCAAACTATGTTTTCTTGAAGCAGCAGATACAAATCTCTGTTACAAAACAAAATAAGATCACCTATGCCTATGGGCTGTGGCAGTCTGGAGGAAATTACAATCAGAATCTTGTAGGACTGTGTTCGTGTTATAGCCAAAGTATTTAGTGTTCTTTGTAGGAACATTATGCCTCAGGGAGAGAAAGTTTGAGTCAGGGTCTGGCCTAAAGTATGGATTATATATCTCAAAGAAATGCTTCCTTTGCTATCAGAATAGGAACATTATCATCACTCAGGAGGGGGGAAAAGGTCTATAACCCATTTTCCATAACCCATAAAATGAATCCAAAACCTAACGGCTCTTCATATTGTAAAATATTACAAAATACTCATCAAAAGCATTTGAAGAAAGAGTCCTAATTGTTAAAGTTGGCCATATATAACCTTTTACGTTTTCCCTAGTCTGTTAGATGTGATCATAGTGGTGTTTGCCAGGCTTATTTCAACTCGGATATAGCTAAAAGGAAAATCATCATACAACACCTTTCTTCTATCTGCCTCACCCTAAGTCACCATTTTGGAACCAGTTATGGGGTCTAAGAAAGGGTGTATGTGCCAAGTTAAATTTGAAAGTGACTTTTATGGCCAGTTTACAACTGCTTTTGAAAAACCCTGACGTCCCAAGCTGTAACAAATGAGTTGCTATAGACGATGAATGCAAGGTCATGTCATGGAGCTAAATATTTACTTTCCAGATGATTTAGTGTGTCTTTGTTCCTTTCCACACTGAGCTTTCCCGTGCATTGCTTCGTTCCCCAAGCTACTTTTTGCAACTCTGTTATATCAGTGTTTTGTGATGTTACAAAAAGCAAAGAGTGTAAGGTCAAAATTTCCATTACATACCTCTACAAGAATGCCAGGGAATTTAGCCAAACTAAGGCTATAAAAAAAAATTACAGGAAGGATGATTCATTAATCAACAATTGCCTTACTAGAAAACAAAATTAGTTGTATATATTTGGGTTTTAGAGGGATGGTGCAGACGACCCAGCTAACAAGGGTGAAATAGGGTGATTTTTATGCTTAGCTTACTTTTAAACCTACTAAAAGATCCATTGCAATTCCCAAGTTCCAGAGATTTTTTATTTTTTTCCTCAGTTTTTATTGGTCTGCATACAATGAATATGTTTTCTATGATGTTACACACAAACTATATCTCAAAGAGGTAGGCACATGAACTTGAAAGGACCTCCTTGTGGCAGTTCAAGGACTATGGAAGTGAGGTAGAGTACTCTCACTCTTTTTTTCCCCCAATTAACTATTATTTCCTTTCTCTTATCTTAAAGTTCTGGGATCTTTCCATGTCTTTATCTCTTCCATTTGCTATAATTTCAAGGTAATACTGGTTCTACAAAATCCTATCTAATAGGGAAACAATATGATAATTTGCCCTTAATTGTGTCTCCTGGATACTTAAAAATATCAATAAGACAACCAAAGCATATATTAAAAGATAGTGAACTTTTAAATAAGCACTTGAAATTTCCAGAAAAACAAAGATTTCAGTTATAAATAGAAACATCTAACCATAAAGGTCAGTACCATATATATAAGGCAATGTGGAACTTCATTTGTTTGTTCATTAAAAAGCCTTAGGTATAGCCATTACTCCCCCACCTGAGACTGATCATTAAACAAAACCATTTCAATAGTTCAATCTTCAAAGAATTATATAATCTATTTGTCTGAAGGAGATTCCTTGTTATAAGACAGGCTTTAAGGCCTAGTTTTACTCTACCCAATCAAACTTTAGGATTTTTTAGTAATTAAAAAATGAATATCATGTATATTTATATTCTCTATACATTTTGATTTAATTTGAATTATTACTATGAAGAATAAAACAGAGATGTTCATCAAGTGAGTTTGCCACATTCATACCAAGATGAGAATGTTCCCCCAAATGGTCCTTTTTATTGATATCATTCTGATTGTATCAGTCTCAGAATTCTAC